>NC_056726.1:238424793-238517293 GCF_019279795.1 Protopterus annectens
ACCAACAGCTTTAAAATTAGTTTGACAGTTTCCACAGTTGCACTGTTTGTGTGGCACAATGAACTGTATGACAGCATTCAAAGCTGTCTGTAGGACTTTGTTGCACTCCCAGTGCACAGATGCTACCCCGGGATATAAGATTACTGAGCAGAAATGCAAGACTAGGACAGTAGCTACCAACCAAAAAAGATTAAAAATTCAAACTTTAAATTTAGTAATTCATATAAGATAAGTGCATTAATTCATCTACTCGCCATCATGGTTACCAACTATCAATAAATGTATATGCAGTCTGTAAAAAGCATTCAGTATTTTACATGTCCGTAAATATAAAAGTTTTGAGTTCCCATAAAGAGAAGTTGTCACCCATCATCCTCGCAGTTTACATTACGGCTGGCAACAATGAAGTGTGAGAAAACTATTTAAACAAGAAAGTGGCACTGTGCTGCTAGGTTATAACTAGTGTCCCTCCATCACTGTGCATTGGCAGAAAAAAAAAGCCTAGTGCAATGTGTTTTTGTCTAACTTGGTATCATTTTTGGTTTTTCACCAGTGTCAAGGGTCAGTACAAGCTGGTCAGCACTACTTGCCGTCCTGACCTTGCTAGTTATTATAAGTTCTGTCCTTTCTGACCACTGTATTTTCTTACTTTGCTGGAAGTCTTAACCTTGACCTCTGCAGTCCTTAAGCATTCAGTTCAATCTCCTCTGTTGTGTTATTAGACTGGGCTCAATGTGCACGCACACACACACACACACACACACACACACACACACACACACACACAAACACACACACACACACACACACACACACAATCCTAGTGTAACTGAAATTGCTTTTTTTAGCCTGTTTTGAACCCATTTATGACCGCATCTAATGTTATTAGGCTGCATTTTAAGTTGATCACACCCATCAGATCTACAGAAGTTATTAACAGCAGTTACCACTACGATATCTAACAGTAAGAACACACTTTAACTAGGGCAAATTTAGGCCTGAAAGGACTGCTCTTGACCTCCCAGATCTGAAAGAAAACTCAATAAAAGGCAGAATTTCATAACCGGGGGTGTGTATCCGCTCCTATTTATTCTGCTGCTAAATATCTAAGGGGTATCACTGCCACAAGACTTGCAGAAATGCAGATTGTGATGGTTTATTTAACCTATTCATTTCCCTTCCTGTTTATTGACTGCATCTTTATTAAAATGATAAAGTCTGCTGAGACAAAACTATTTTGTAGGGGGAACTAGGTCAAAAACCTTCAGTATTTCTACAAAACAGTAATAGTCTGAGGAATGTTCTGTGGTGGGAAAAGTGACATAAAGTACAGGAGTGCAACAATGAATGATGTTTTCAGTACATCTTCAAAGGTACACAAACATACCTCTCAACCTCCTAGAGCAAGAAATCTGGACAAAGCCAGAAATAATGGGGGGACAAAGGCTCAAAAATAGGGATACTATTTAATTATTGCTCTTCGCATGAATTTTCTGAAGGATAGTAAGTCTGGAAATCAAATGTCTGCCATTATTTTCAGACCAGTCCTCAGTGATTTGCCAGAAAACTATACTTTTATGAGAAATGGACCAGAAATATGAGTAAAAAATTTATACATTCTGAAAAATCTGAACAGTTGAGACCTATGTACACAAAGTATTAGTTTATATTACCAGCAAATGCCAATTCAAGCCTGTTCCATTTGCTCTTTAATGCCTTCGCAGTTTTGATACTCACACACACACACACACACACACACACACACACACACACACACACACACACACGCACACGCACATGCACACGCACACACACACACACAGACACACATACACCCCACAACAACAACCTCTCCAAGAAGACAGTTCCTGAGCCTAGCACCCAGTCTTTGAAAATATGATTTCTTACATTTCCCCAAGTCATACACCCCTGTTTTCAAACTGTATTGTCTTCTTGTAGTTCTTGTGGGGAAAAAAAATGACACCCTCATACACCATGTTGACTCATTTTACAGAACACACTGCATTCTACTGGGTTCCATTTATTCCTTTTTTATCAATAGAATATGTATCTTTAGTTTCATTTTGGATTGCCAATCTACATACACCATACCATTCTGAATGCCCTCCTCTGAGCTGCCTTCTTCTGTCTATTTTTTATAAATGTGACCCAGGGCCAAAGGGGTCTCCAACTGCACAAGGGATTTTTTTTAAAAAACAAGTTTTTGTTTTCACCATTCAAGTCTTTTGTGTGACCTGGTATCCACTAGTCCTGTTTTCTACTTTCTGCTAGTTTAGACCATCCAATATGATCACACTGTGTCTTTTTCTACATCTGTTGTTACTGCTGCTCACTCGAGTTGCTGAGGCGTAATCTGTGTCTTCATTTTTGTTTTGTGTATGTAGTATTTTTCATTCAGTTCACCACTGTAGTTTAATTACCCATGCTGTTTGTCCTGCCTCTTAGTCTGCTTTCCTGCTGTGATGCAGCAGACAGCAATCTTAGTCATTAAAGTCAGAAACTGAGGATCGTGCAGCAAAAAGGCTAACTTTACCAGTTTCACTCATACTATATGTTGTCAACTAACGCAGACATGCTATTTGATTCCAGCTGTGAAGAACAACATGATTACTGTGGTCTATGATAGAGTGTCAATAAGCAGCCACACTCTCTCTCTCTCTCTCTCTCTTGCTGCGCCGCTGTACCTTGCCCCCCATCTTCCCACTTTGCAGTCATGTTTTGTCAGTCACTAAAAGTACATTGCAAAAATAAAAACACACATGCGAAGTAGGTCAGATAATTTATTAAGTTTTGTTCTTTTGTTCTTTTTGTTACTAATTTCCATTTTTGATGACTGCTGAAAAACACTCATGATGGCCAGGTTAAAAAAGAAATTACTGATCTTGTTTGCTGTCTTATTTTTATAAAATATTCAAAATTATATAAGCTGAATTATTCTGCCATTATTATTTGAAAAGTATAATCAAATTATAATTTTCTAACACAGCCATATCTGCATAATTGTATTTTCCTATATAATTATAAACTGATTTAGATCTAATACATTTTTAAACAGCTGAAATGAATTTTCATTCAGTTTTGCTATCACCATTGTGATTTTTTTTGCAGCTCTTGCTTCTTGAACATTAATGTAACAGTCTAAATCTTATGTGTCATATTTAGATAATTATATAGAAAAATAGCATTACAGCATTATAGTCAAACATGGCACAATACATGTGAGCTTTCCCGAGCATGCACACATATATGTGTGTGTGTGTGTGTGTGTCATACCTCTCAACCTCTCAGAGCAAGAAATCTGGACGAAGCGATAAATAAAAGTGGGACAAAGGCCTCAAAATAGGGACAATTTTTAAATATTGCCCTTACAAATTTAGAAGATTGATAGAATAACAGGTTGTGCATTAGCATGAATTTTCTGAAGGGTATGAAGTCTGAATCTCAAATGTCTATCATTATTTTGTAACTTCAGTCTTTAACGATTTGCTACTAATTTGCCAGAAAAACGACAATTTTATGAAAAACAGACCAAAAATATGAGGCAAAAATCTGGACATTCTTCGAAAATCTGTACAGTTGAGAAGTATGGTGTGTGTGTGTGTGTGTGTGTGTGTGTGTGTGTGTGTGTGTGTGTGTGTGTGTATATAAAGAGAGATGCCAATAACTAGACTATGAAGTCTCTCTCTCTCCTCTCCCTCTCTCTCTCTGTCAACACCATACTTTGTTATGAAGTATAGGGCATTAGCATGCATACTGTTGGCAATAATAATCAGATAGCAAGTACTTAACACGTCCTTCCAATATGTCAGTTCAGAACTCAGTACACTTAAAAGAAATGTGGATAAGATGAAGTTTTAAAAAAATAAACTTCTGCAAGGAGACGCGAAGGAAGTTAGACTGCTTTTTACTCACTGCAAGTACTCCTTTAGACATGAAAAGTACACTCTAAGTGTCATATCCCCTACAGACAAAGCTTTACTCTAAAGGTATTGCAACAGTTCTGAGGGAAGGACTATAAAAGCAAAAGGAAAACTGAATATCCTGACCAAAATATTTGTACCCTCATGCAAAACTCTTCATTACCTCTCAGAAGGCTACTTCTAAGTCAGAACTGTGCCACTGAGCCTGGATGTTTGAAGTACAAAGTGTTCATAAAAGCATATTTAAGGTATGTCTGTTCTGATAAGCTCATTCAAAAAAATCAGCTTTTTTCCTTATCTCCAACCTTTGGCATATTCTGTAGCACTGTAAATTTATTTTTCTCATAAAAGAGCAAAATCTAAGAGAAAATCTTTAAATGATTTTTATTCCCTCCTGCTAAGCTGCTCACACACACACACACACACACACACACACACACATACACGCATGTACACACATGTACACACACATGCACACACGCATTCACACACACACATTTACCCTTATGCACATTAATTGTATTCAAAAAAATTCAAGCATCAGTACAATCTGAAATTTAAGAACTTGAGCAAAACCCATATTTGTGCTACATTTTTTTACTTAGATTCTCTGTCTGTAACCCACTGTTAGGAAATGCTACCCATACAAGACAATGAAGCCAGTACTGATCTATGGTATATGTATGCACTTCACTAGCATTACTGTCAGTTACTTTGAGCTCAAGGCAGCTAGTTCTTAGTTTTTTTTTCTTTTTTTTGCATTGTAGATGAAGACATTGAAAGCAGAATGGATATTAAAAGAAATTAAAAAAAATACTAATGATCTTTGGAACACAGTAAAAACTAAACAGCAGTGTAAAACTATCAATCACAGATCTGGACAACATGCCAGTACCCCAAATAAAACAACAAAAATATCTTAGTGAAAAAAAATCAAAGTGAAAAAAAAAAAAAAGATTCACTTAGAGCAAATGTTCCCAGTGAACAGCTATAAATTACGAAAAAAAATCAATGGAGACACCAGGAACAAAGCAAACAGTGACAAGAGCAATACTGTCCAAGATAGCATAAACTTGTAACCTCTTCAGAGAACTGGAACACAACGATTATACTTTATAAAAGTATCTTTATTACGTGCACAGATTAATGTTGGTTAGCGCTTTCGCTTTAGCTTCATCAGACCAACACTGATTGTTACAAAGGTCTTTAAATACTGTTTATGGCGGGAAAAAAATAAATAAAATCAGCATTTAAAGGCATATACTTGTTCATAAGAATTAAAACAATTCAACTCCCAAACATCGGAAGTATATATAATATATATATTAATAAAAACTATATAAAAACTTTAATACAGATGATATATATTAGATATATCTAAAATTTAAAATCATTATTGCACAAATCAATACACATCTTATAAGAATAACTGTATTCTGACATTCGAAGCCAAGCATATAAAGACAATCTATTACAATTAATGAACACTAGTTGTCAGTACATATATCATATATAAAATCACAGTCTAACAGCTAAATACTGGGACTGAGTTGAAATCATGGAACCCATGTTATAAAATAAACATGATATGTAAAGGGTCTATATAGGACATATGATTAATTCTTCAATCTTCTCATTTTTAAAAACGGCTTAATCGGAACCTTCCTTCCTTATGTGATATACATGTTCCCGCATTCTATCCCTGTATATCACATAAGGAAAGCCAACCTGCGGAATGCACTAGCCAAGCACGTCTTTGAGACTGATCAGACACACAGTTTCAGGTTTAGGATATTAGAAATGATGAAGGAAACACAAAGGGGTGGAGACATTTGCAATCTAACTGAGTCCAAGGAGAGCAACTGGATCATCAGGTTTAGGGCTGATGTCTCACCCGGTTTAAATGGGAAGGTTCCGATTAAGCCGTTTTTAAAAATGAGAAGATTGAAGAATTAATCATATGTCCTATATACACCCTTTACATATCATGTTTATTTTATAACATGGGTTCCATGATTTCAACTCAGTCCCAGTATTTAGCTGTTAGACTGTGATTTTATATATGATATATGTACTGACAACTAGTGTTCATCAATTGTAATAGATTGTCTTTATATGCTTGGCTTCGAATGTCAGAATACAGTTATTCTTATAAGATGTGTATTGATTTGTGCAATAATGATTTTAAATTTTAGATATATCTAATATATATCATCTGTATTAAAGTTTTTATATAGTTTTTATTAATATATATATTATATATACTTCCGATGTTTGGGAGTTGAATTGTTTTAATTCTTATGAACAAGTATATGCCTTTAAATGCTGATTTTATTTATTTTTTTCCCGCCATAAACAGTATTTAAAGACCTTTGTAACAATCAGTGTTGGTCTGATGAAGCTAAAGCAAAAGCGCTAACCAACATTAATCTGTGCACGTAATAAAGATACTTTTATAAAGTATAATCGTTGTGTTCCAGTTCTCTGAAGAGGTTACAAGTTTATGCTATCTTGGACAGTATTGCTCTTGTCACTGTTTGCTTTGTTCCTGGTGTCTCCATTGATTTTTTTAACAAAAATATCTTGGCATACTAATTGATTAAAACTGTCCTTCCGTTTGCACACACTGATTCACAAAATGACAGAGTAATAAAGCAGCTAACAATTGCACACAAGTTTTCTGAAGCCAGAAAAGCCATTTCCATAAATGTATTACTCCCAAGATTTGAATCATCATCATCATCGTAGTCATCAACAACAACCCTCTTCTTCCTATGTTTACACGAGGGTCAGGCTGTCATATCAGCTATCACCTCTCTAGATTCATGGCCACTTTCCTAACTTCTTTTACAGTCATGCCTGTTGCAGGTCTCCTCTCATGTAATTCATCTGTTTCCGTGTTGGAAGCTCCCATCTACCTTTACCTTCTTTCTGTCTCACCCAAATGTGCTTAACCAAACTGGCATCTAGATTCCAGCACACGAGACTGATCCATCGTAATCCATTCTCCTTGACCTTCTCTGCAATTGGGGCCACTATGGTTTCTACTTTGACACTCTCATTTCTTCGGCTGACAGTATGCATACTACTACCTGTCGCAGGACCTTCAGCTCCATACCTCAGTCTTCATCAGCTGTTCTGCATTCACTGTTTAGGTTTCAGTGCTATGCAGAAGCACTGGTCACACTATCATTTTGCACAACTTAATTTCCAGCTCTTTATTTTTCTGTCATATTGCACCTGATATTTTGTGCCACTTACGTGCACTGCCTCTGATTCTAGCTCATTCAGGATTCCCTTTCCCTCAGCAATACTTTCCAGATACTTTAAGCTATTAACCTCTTTCAGTGTTTTCCCTGCTATCTTACATTTCCACGTTTTCTTGTTTCCACCATTTGCTGTCATGACCTCTGTCTTGTATGGATTCAGTTCCAATTTATGTTTGTCCCTGCAGTGCTGCATTCTAGTTTCCTATCATTTGTTGAAGTTCCTGCTCAAAGGCCACTTGTAATGCCACACTGTCCTTATATATCTGCTTTGTTGATCTGTCCCCTCTGATCTGTTTGCTAATGTTGTGTGTCTGTGAACAGCAGTGGGGTCAGAGCTGAACCCTAACACACACCCACTCACAATGGGAACACCTCTGTGAGTTTCAAGATTTGAATATGGCCTTTTTATCATTTCTCTTCTCGAAAAAAACAAGTCCCTCAAAGCCACTTAAAACAAAATACTGGGTATCTCTTTCAGCACCTACTGAGTGTCACTGTGACACAAATGAAAAAAATAACTGGTTACCAGTCACAGACTGGGCTACTTTCCCATTAAATTCTCTTACCTTTATATTTATACACAGAACATATTTCCCACCACTAAAAAGCAAACTAGTCTTCAAGCATTCACTTTCTCCTTGCAAAATGGCACAGCAACCCAACTAATTTGACCATATTTGTCATCATCATCATCATCATCGCAATCCACCCCTTCTTCCTCCATTCTCTGTATGCAATATTCTACTGTTGTCTTCAAAAAATGTCTTTGACAAAACACCCCAGCATCTTTGAATGACTTATCATATAAGATATGTATGACAAGAAGTCTGACAATGCTTAAGAGAGAAACAAAAAATAGAACATCTGAAAAAAGAAAACAGAAGAAAATGTTTTAGGGGTGTTTGGCTAAGAGCATACTTTTTGACAAAGAAATTTAGCACCAACTTTAGATTTCCTTAAATCATTCTTCTGGTTGATTTGTCTTGTATTGTGAACTCGTTGTTAATAATGCAAACACTCAATGTGTCTATGATACAAACTTTCTTATTGTTTCAGTAATGTGTGTCTTGACTTCTTGGAGTATCTGTCATTTATACAAACTGTCATTTATCAATAATATCAGTGAACTCTGTTTAAACGCTGACCCTCACTTACAAATACCTTCTACAGGAGCTCATCTTTGACAGTACCAAGTACTATATAAATGTGTTTATATAACTGTTTTGCACAATAATTGGACTATTAAAATGTATTGTCAATATGGAACTAGTGTTAAATTTTCCATATTGTGCAATACACTGATTCACTGATTAATATAATAATATTCAAATAACAATGTTAATTCAATTTTTCCTTATAATATCATATGTTTTTATATGTATGGTCTTTGCCATCTTTTCAGGGGTCGTGATTTAAATGTATCATTTCATCAGCTTACTTATTTGGTTAAAAACAATTAACTAAAACAAAATAATAAAAAGTCATTCTAGAAGGATCAGACATTTACTTACATCAATAATAAGATAGGTATGCTGGTCACAGATGATGATTTCAGAAATGACATAGGCATCACTACACAATAACCAACAAATAGAAAAGTAGAGCCTTTACAATATAAACAAAATTCTAAGCATGGGTCAGTGTGTAGGACAGTTACTACACTGGACATCACTGGCAACTCCCAGCAAATCTCATAAAGGTAGCATTCAATTACCTTTTCATTCTTAATCCACTTTCCTTAACAATTAGAAGACCAAAGCTTGCCTAAGAAAGATCCATTCCCCCGGTATGTGAACTACTCAGTGCGTACATGTGTGTGTGTGTGTGTGTGTGTGTGTGTGTGTGTGTGTGTGTGTGTGTGTGTGTGTGTGTGTGTGCCTGTGTATGTGTGTGTGTGTGTGTGTGTGTGTGTGTGTGTGTGTGTGTGTGTGTGTGTGTGTGTGTGTGTGTGTGTGCGTGTGTGCGTGTGTGCGTGTGTGTGCGTGTGTGTGTGTGTGTTTATGGTGGGTAGACAGGGGAAGTGACAGTCCACCAAAACCACAAGAGAAAACGTTCTACTCATAAACCTCTATTGTAGATGCCTGAGTATGAGTGTGACAGTCCTTAGCCTCAAACAAAACATTTGTTTACAATGTACTACTATGTTTAAAGAAGGCGATATCACTTGGAAAACAAATTTACATGCTAAGGTGGTTATGACAAACCACCTTCCTCCTTGAAACAGTAGCCATGTCAGCTTCTCTTAAACCTTCCTTTGGTGGTATCTGAATGTGGCTTGTTGAAAAAGTGTGTAGACACTGTTAAAAGTTGCCTGTACTCTGTGTGGGTTATTATCAGTAATGCAGACAGTAACAGGAATGCAGTACTCCAAGTTTAATAACAGCATCCCTTTTTATACAGATGGGCTTATCTCGGGGATCTTGTAGTTCCTTATTTCATAGCAGTCTGTTAGTTGGGACTTAATAGCTCTTCAAAAAGAATGAGGGCTTTATTTACTCAAACCCATGTTTACGTAACATACTGCATGTGTTCAGCAGGAAACCCACAGAATCATGCACTTGTCCGATGGAAGCATTCTCTTTGTTAAGTGAGACCTAGTGCAGAATGGCATAATCACCTTACTAGGTTAGTTTCATGTGGCTGCCATCAATTCATTATTTCATGTTGGTAAGCTTGTAAGTTACTATAGCTGAGGGGTCAGAATCTTTGGTACGTCCCCAATAATGACAGAGTTAAATGTCTACAGTTTGGTATTAGCAGATTCAGTAGCAGTTGAGGTAGACACAGAGAAAGAAAATATGAGGGATTATTACAGACCTTGGACAAACATCAATGAAGAATGTATATGAGAAAGCCACCCCACTAGCCATTCCTGTACAATTTTTTTTCCTTCAAGGAAGATGCCAACTAGACTCCCGTGATAAATAGTACCTGCAGCATATTGAGCAGAAGAGCAAGGTTTGAAAAACTAAACTCTTTAGACTAATCAAGCATATCCAGTCCAATCCAATCCAGTCCAATCCAGATTACAGTGATAATACCGAAGTACTGTCGTCATGACTTCTTATCATCTACTGCTTTAAAACAACTAAGGAAACAAGACAAAGTGTAGCATTTTATCCTGACCAAAACAAAGGTTATACCTGAGCTTTTTTTTTTCATTACATAAGTCTACTTTGCAAAAGATTCTTGTGGATCACTATTCAGTTAAGTGACCTGCACATCCTCAGGGACCTGCATGCAACCATCTCACCACACATTGCCTGAAAACATGACACTGGGCAGCTCTGGTTCTTCCCTACAACTGAAGTGCAAGGGGAAGGTATCAGAGCAATTAACCTCTTCGTATTCAAAGTTGAATAAGCCACTGAGGGGAGTACAGATGGATTGCTAGCTGGTACCTAAACATTTCTAGCAAATAAGCCTACTACATCTACGGGGCATCACATTCTTTCCTACGAAAATTGTAAAGAATAGCTACTTCTGGGTTTTCCACATGCTTGTCAGTCTGTCCGTTGTTCTCCAGAAAATGTAGGGCATCTGAGAACTGTAGGCTGCTTTTCCCAAATGCACGTGGCTGTGGGCTCCATTACTTATTGTTTATTTCCATTGCTGAATTAAAATCATGAGTTCTGATCTTATGAGGTCACCATGATATGCCTAAGTATAGGATCACTGATACTTCCAAGCCATTTTAGCACCTTATGTATTACAGTTGGTCTCTATAACATGCCATCTCAGAACGGAGGTCATGCTGAGCAGTGGTGTTGTCTTCTCCTTGTAATTACTGATTAGGACAATGCACCTCTAGACACTCAAACACTGTATCTATATTTATTTATTTTATTTAACTCCTTTGGTGGGCTGGTCCAGAGATCCATACCAGCCACAACCTGAGCAAAAAGCCGACAGTAATAAAACTATGACATTAAACTCCATGAAGTATTAAGTTATACAATGCATTGCCATGAATGCTTATGAAATCTCTGTATGACATGCCAGTCAATAGTTGACAATCGGCTATGACTGACAATAAGAAAAAAATCGCTGGGTGTCTGGAGCTATCAGCACCAAATTTACACTTTCAAGGAAACCATTCAAACATAGTTATGATAAATTTTGTGAGGATATAATGGGTTTAGGAATTAAAATCAGTTAGATTATGAATAGACAGAACCTAACTTGTTCACAGTTCTCACATATATTTTAAACAGATAATATGATTAGCTACAAATCTAGTCACAAACATGAAGACATCCAGACCCAGCACCAATCTGACCTACAAAAAGACACAACCAAATTCTTGTCCACTCACAAACTAAAACCATGACAGTTGGAGCCATCAAAAACTATACCCCAAGCAACCTGCCCATTCAAGATACAAACAGTGTATCAAAAGAAACAATCCCCACCTTCAAATACTTTGGGATATCACTAGACCAAATGTTTAGCTTTCATCACCACTTGGAAAAAAAAATAGAAACAAAATCAACTCACTCCTCTTCTATACCAATAAAATCTCTCCTTATCTTACCACACCAGTTAGAACAATCACAGACAAGGGAGTCCTCTAAATGAACTAGAGTACGGCCTGGCTATCATTACTTCAATCTTTAAGAAAAAACACTGACACCCTGCAAATTGTCACCAACAAAATTTGTCATTTCATCACAAACTCACCTCAGAAAGAACATAACTGCCTTACCCTCTTCAAAGCTAAGTGGCTTTCCGTTAAACACTGACGCTTGGATAACTGGATTGATGCCCTTAAATTTAACCCTGGACTTACAGGTGCTAACCTACATGCAAAAGGAAGTAAAGCTTGAGGGTGGGTGCTGGAAAAAAGTGCATGGCCTCTAATCAAACCTGCCTTGTATATCCTGTGATCTTTTTCCTGTTATTTCTTACTGGGTTCTCAACTCTTAAAACCACTTTATCTCAAAATAATTCTCCCACTAGTCTCAAAACTAACTTAAAAAATGATTACCAACTAAGGAGCTACTTTCAGGCTACTTCAACACTCTTAACTAATTTACCTAAGCTGCACATCACCAAACATGCCTTCTCTACAACTGGTCCTACTCTCTGGCAACCTCTTCCCTTTCATTTGAAGAAACTCTCCTCTTTTATCAACTTCAGACTACAATTAAAAAATTCTTCTAAAGGAAGCCTGATGCCCCTGCCGCCACAGAGGTCACATCACCTAAGCACATACCTTCCCTCACAGCTCTTCTGCTTACTTGTCCATTGTACGTACATGTAAATCATCATCACCATCACCACTATCATAATCCTCACTTCTCTTTCTTTCATGCCTTAGAAGGGGTCAGGGTGTTGCATCAATTGCCTCTGCTTCTCCCTCTCTCCCTGTCTCTCTCAGGTTAGTGCTAGTCTCCTACCTTCTTTGGCAGTCATGTCTGACTGCTACAGATCTTCAATCCTGCAATCCATCAGTCATTATTCTGGACTTCCTCATTTCCTCTTGCTTTCTTTGTGTCTCTCCCAAATTTTCTTTACCAAACCATCTTCTGCTCTCTTGCACATTTGGCAAACCACCATAATCTGCTCTTCTTGATCTTCTCTGGAATTGGTGCTTCTTTGGCTTCTGCTCTGATTTCCTCTTTATTTCATCAGATCCACATTGTGCATCCTACCATCTGTCTCAACTACTTCATCTCCATGCCCTCATGCTTCTTTAACTGCTCTGCCTTCACGGCCCTGGCTTCTGTGCAACACAAGTGCACTGGTTGCACCACTGTTTTGCGCTGCTCACTTTTCAGCGTCTATGGCATTCTTCTATCACATATTACACTTCAGATTCTGTGCCACTTGGATGATGTACCTCTGATTCTAGCACTGACCTCCTCATTTACCTTCCTTCGCAAATTCTGTGCCACTTGGCTGAAGCACCTCTGATTTTATATTTTACCTCCTCATTCAGCCTCCCTCCTCAACCACCATTCCCTGATACGTGAAGCTATTAACCTGTTCCACTATTTCTCCCCTTCTCTCTCAACTTTGAGTTGCTTCTGATTTCTTGTTTTTACTCAGTCTCATCCCATGTGCCCTCAATTTTGCATTCCAGTCTCCTATCATTTGCTAAAGTTCCTGTTCAGAGTCTGCTTATAGTATCACATCACCTGCATACAGTACTTTGTTGATCCCCCCCCCAAACTATTTGCTGATCCAGTCCTTCACCAATATGAACATATGTGGGCTCAGATCTGAATGCACACCCACTTCCACTGGAAAACCCTCTGTGAGTCTGAATAGTGTTTGTACTTGTGTCAGTGGGTTCTTGTGCATAGCCTCCACTAATTCTACCAGTGTTTCTGGGACTTCAAACCACTGCAGGACTACCCAAACCAACTTTCTTGGGACCTTGCCATATACTTTCGCCAAGTCTTGGAATGCCCAGTTGGACTCTTTTTCATCATCTTCAGCTTCTTCTCCACTATCTTTCGCACTGCAAATTTCAGGTCAGTTGTAGTGCATCTGAACTGAATCTGAACTGTTCACCTCCCAACTTACTTTCTACTACTCTAAATATTTAATAATCACCCTTTCCAGCACTTTTGTGAGTTTAAATATTATTTATGAATAATAGCTTACAATGTGACAAATCTAATGTAATTAGTATAGCAGCTTCTCTGTTCAATCATTTGTAACGCTTGTATTCTCTTTTATCGTCATATATTATACTATTACACATGCTGCGTACTCTGCATGCCGGAAATTATTCTAGAAAAACTCATACTCTTAAGTAGGTATTATTCAGGCTGTATCTGAAAATGGCCTGTTTTGATCGGTGCACTATCCTGTTAAACAAAGATAAATAAAAATAAAATAAATTATCTGTATCTTTCCAAGGTGGACTGATTAAAGTCACCAACACTGATAATCTCTTTATTCACCAGCACTAACTAAATAACTGTGATGCAGGAAAAGATTCAGTGTACTGAAGCCGTTAGGTGACTCATACAGTAGGCAGCAAGTTTATTAATAAATGATAAAGTTCTACCACAAGAAAGTACAGTTTTGTACCTACCATAAATGTAGATGTTCGAGGATCCACATTGCTGCAGTCCTAACTATTGGGGTAGTCCGCTGTCCAGTCGGCCCGAATACCAAAGTATATGGCTGACGTCGGTCAGGGCGCATTAGACTGACGTCAGTACGTCAGGGTACTAATGCGCATGACCGACGCCATATCCTCAGTCTTTTCTTGCCCCAGATGTCAGAAGACCCTAAAAAGACAAGGCCCAATATACCTGCACCAAAAATATGTACAATATATACAAAATTATCAGCATATAACCTCACCTACACAACCACCCCTAAACACAGAGGGGAAGGAGGGAGGGTAAATTGGACTGCAGCAATGTGGATCCTCGAACATCTACATTTATGGTAGGTACAAAACTGTACTATGTTCTTCATTCCACATTGCTGCAGTCCTAACTATTGGGTAGAATCCCAAAGCAGAGGAAAGGGAGGCTGGCAAATCATAAAGAAGCAGGAGCTGACAACATGCCTTGCAAAATAGCTGTGGCAAAACCAGCCCTAGACTTAGAGTAGAGAGGAAGGTGATAATGCTTAGAGAAAGTATGCACTGAACTCCAAGTAGCTGCCTCCAAAATATCCTTAGTTGCCACCCCTCTTAGAAATGCTTTTGAAGTGGCAGTAGCCCTAGTGGAATGAGGCCTAATCCCAGCTGGAATCTCCTTGCCATGATGGGAATAACAAAATGCAATGCAAAACCCAATCCACCTAGAAATAGTTTGTTTTGACACAGGCTTGCCCTGCGAACTCAAAGCAAAAGAAACAAACAACTGCTGAGACTGCCTAAAATCCTTAGTCCTGCTTAAATAATAACGCAATTGCCTGTGTACATCTAAAGTGTGCAAAATCTTTTCCCCTTTATTTTGGGGGTCTGCATAAAAGTAGGCAAATGAATAGTTTGGTTTAAAGCCACACTAGAAACCACCTTAGGCATAAAGGAAGGATTAGTACGTAATGATACCCTATCCTTATGGAAAATCAAAAAGGGCTCTACTGCCATAAGGGCCTGCAACTCAGACACCCTTCTTGCAGAAGTAATTGCCAACAGAAAAGCAGTCTTCCATGACAAGTATTTCAATTCAGCAGTAGCCGCAGGCTCAAAAGGTTGTAGAGTAAGTTTTTCCAACACAAAATTGAGATCCCAAGCAGGAGTAGGAGCTCTACGTGGGGGTCTTATATTCTCTGCCCCTCTAAGAAACTGCTTGAACAAAGGATGCGAAAACAATGGTGGGTCACAATCATAGTGAGCTGAAATTGCTGCAGCATGAATCTTAATGGAAGAGAAGGACAAACCTTTGTCCAATAACTCAGTAAGATATTGAAGAGCCACACTCAAATTAGGCTCAGAAATCTCCAAATTCTTTGCTGTACTCCAAAATAAAAATCTCTTCCATTTTTCTGCGTACACTTTCCTTGTACTAGGTCTTCTAGCTTCCATAATCACATTTAAAACTTGTTGAGGAAGTTGAGACCTGCTGTGTTTCAACACAGAATATGCCAGGCTGTTAGATGAAGAGAGTGAAGCTTGACATTGAGCAGATGACCGTCCTTCTGAGATAACAGATGTGGAATCAAAGGTAAAGGCCATGGAGGCTTCCTTACCAGACTCCTTAGTAGTGGGTACCAGTGTTGCCGAGGCCAATCTGGAGCTATTAAAATCATCCTTGGCTTGTCTTGTCTGACCTTTAAGAGCACCTTTGGAAGAAGAGGCAGAGGTGGAAAGGCATACACATGAAGATTTTTCCAACTGAAAGACAGAGCATCCACTTTCCAAGCTGCGTGATGAAACCCCTTTGTGCAAAACTTTGGCAGCTGGTGGTTTAGTGGAGAAGCGAACAGATCTATGTCTGGAGTTCCCCATGACACTGTCAATTTCTGAAATACATGAAGATCCAGTTTCCACTCGTGGGGATCCATGATTTGTCTGCTTAACACATCTGCTAAGGAGTTCTCTGCTCCCGGCAGAAACCTTGCCTGAAGAGTTAGTTGCAAGCTGAGCGCAGTCTCCCATAAAATCATTGCTTGCCTGCATAGAGGATAAGAATGTGTTCCCCTTGTTTGTTGATGTACCACATGACAGTTGTGTTGTCTGTTAGAATCAACACCTGCCCTGGAAGAAGTAACTCCTTGAAAGCCATTAATGCAAACTGGACTGCTAACATCTCCTTCATGTTGATATGTAGATGCTGTAGTCTGGCAGGCCACTTGTCTTGTATCCACTTTCCATTTAGATGAGCTCCCCAAGCAATGTCCGAGGCATCTGTCGTTAAAATCTGACTCGCCTCTGGCCGGGTCACAGAGAGTCCCTTGTTTAGGTGACATTCCTGAGCCCACCACAAAAATTCTTTTTGAAGGCAAGGTATTATTTGAATGACAGTGTCCAAATCCTGGCAGTGCTGTGTCCATACATTTTGAGATACCATTGCAGCTTCCTCATATGCAGTTTGGCATTGGGAAGCACCAGAATACAAGATGCCATGAACCCTAATGCTTGAAGGACTGTCCTTGCAGTCAGCACGGACTGATGAGATAGTTGATGGAAGTAAAGGGATAGACTCTTTTGTTTGTCCGGGGTTAAAAGGCCATCTGGGCTGCTGTATTCAGTCTCACACCCAGAAAGCACATGTCTTGAGAGGGTACTAGACTGGACTTTATTTCGTTCACAGAATACCCTAGGCATCTTAGCACTGCTATAACATATTCCAGATGCTGTAGAAGGTCTTCCTTTTCTTGAGCCAGAATCAGGCAGTCGTCCAAGTAAGGATAGATTTGAATTCCTTTTAGCCTGAAGTAAGCTATCACTGGAGCCAGAACCTTTGTGAATACTCTGGGCGCAGTAGATAAGCCAAAGGGCAATGCAGAGAACTGATAATGAGAATTTCCAGCTCGAAAACGCAGATACTTCCTGCAACTTAGTCTTATAGGCACATGAAGGTAAGCTTCCTTGAGATCTAAAGTTACCATCCAGTGATCTTTGCCAAGCAGAGGTAAAAGCTGTTGTAACGTCAACATCTTGAACTTGGGAATGTCCAGATAAGTGTTGAGGATAGATAAATCCAAAATTGGTCTCCACGTGTTCCCCTTCTTTGGTACTAGGAACAGGCGAGAATAAAATTCTAGGCCCCTTTCTGATACAGGGACTGGCTGAATGGCCCCTATTTGGAGTAACAGAGAAATTTGCTTGTGAGCCTCTTTCCTTTGTGGAGGAGGAACGTCTGGCATGCCTTTGAAAGGGGTAATGTATGGAAATAAAACCTGTAACCGTGGTGAATGATATCCAACACCCATCTGTCTTGAGTAATTAAATCCCAATTTTCTTTGAAAAGAGACAGTCTTCCTCCCAAAGGAGCTGCCAGGCGAGAATCTACTGGCAGCTGAAAAGGCAGGTCATTGGGTCTGTTTATGAAAGGACTGACCCCTGCCCTCACCAGAAGTCTGAGCAGGTGAACTCCCTGTTCTAGGCCTAAAAGAACCTTGAGCTCTGCCCCTACCACGTCTAGACCTACCCCTAGACTGGGAATCATAAGCAGGATATGTCCATCCCTTAGTAGGCCAATTTCTACTAAACTTCGGTGGCTGCGCCTGCAAAAATCTTTAACAGTTTGCATAGACTTAGCTTTGTCCTCCATTTTCTTTAAAACTGCTTCCACAGGCGAACCAAACAACACATCAGACTGTAAAGGAGCATCCAAAATCCTTGTCTTAACATGCTCAGCTAAATTCTGATCCCTCAACCAGGCATGCCTGCGAAGAACAGAACTAGTGGCAGCCACCCTCGAGGAGGCCTGTACAGCATCAAAACCACATTGCAAAGAATGCTTACCCACTTGTTCAGACACATGAACTAAATCCAGCAACTCTTTACACTCAATACCTTCCGCCAAAGCATCCACCTTAGATTTCAATTGTGAAAGGAGATAATTTTGATATTTTAGCATGTGAAACTGACAATTCAACGCCCTCATGGCTAAAGTGGAAGAAGTATACACTTTCTTTCCCCATCTATCCAAAGCCCTCGCCTCTTTATCAGTGGGAACAGGGTTTTTAACAACAGAGGCCTTAACACCTTTAGGTCCCTGAGAAACAGTTTCCGGGTCTGCCCTAGGACTCTTACAAAGATACTTATGAGCTTCAGGCACCCTATAGTACCTATCAGGTTTAACAGGAGCAGGAGGCAAAGAATCAGGGTTCAGGGAAGCCTCTGCAAAAACATCTTCCACCACATTCAACACAGGAGGTATAGCTAAGGGCCTATGCTGGGGTAAAACAAGAATTCCCTAAGCCTTTTCCTGGAATCAGAGTAATCTTGGCCTTCCCATTTAAAGTGCTCCCTCATGGAATGCAGAGTCTCTGAAAATGAGAAATCCTCAGGAGGAGAAGCTGTAGGAGTGGAATCATCCACATCAGAATCAGAATAAGGAGGATACTCCTGCAAGTCTTCCGCAGAAGACTCAGAAGCCTCTGAACACTGTTCAAAACTCTCAAACTCAGGTTCCACCCTAGGCCTCTTATCAGGAGGGGCATAGAACCTCTAATCATAGTAATCAAATCTTCTGCCATTTTAAGCATATGTTTCTTAGGCACAGAACCTGAAGTGCTAGGAGAAGCCCCCACTGAAGCTAAACTTGGCCTACCTCTCAAAGAAGTTTTGGAAACAGAAGGAGAGGCTCTAACTACCTTGGGAAGAGAGGGAAGAACAGTTACCTGAGAAGCCCCCTCAGCCTGGCCTACCTCCTGAGAAGGCACATCCTGTAACAGTAAAGTCTCTGCCTGAGACTCCAAAGAAACTCCTGGCAAAACCTCTGGCTCCACTGAGCCTTCTAAAGAACCGACGTCCGGGACTGCCGGTTCATCAACCCTAGGCTTCGCTGTTTTGTCCTTGCGCTTTTTGGACGAAGCGGGCGTCGGAGCATCCGACGGCATTTTATAATTACAACGCTTCCCAAACACTAACCTGGCACAGTCTAACCTTCTCTTAATAGTGCGTTTGTTAAATCTAGCACAAGAGCGGCATCCAACAACGTCGTGCTCAGGCCCTAAACAAGGTATACACAAGGTATGGTAATCCCTATGAGGTATCTGTTTCCCACAAGAAATACAGTTATTCACTTTTTCTGACATCCGGTTAAATACTGAGGCAAGAAAAAACCAAAATGTTCCCCAACGGGGTACTTAGCCAACTTTGATTCGGTCTGAAACTCCGACTTCAGAAAATTTCAGAACGCCAACCTGCACTCGCAAAACTGCTTCTGCATCGGACCATGCGGCAAAAAAGACTGAGGATATGACGTCGGTCATGCGCATTAGTACCCTGACGTACTGACGTCAGTCTAATGCGCCCTGACCGACGTCAGCCATATACTTTGGTATTCGGGCCGACTGGACAGCGGACTACCCCAATAGTTAGGACTGCAGCAATGTGGAATGAAGAACATCACAGTGTAGTGAGCGAAAGGAAGGGAAGAAATCGAATACCATCATGGAAGTGTGGAAGACAGCAGTTAAGACAAGAAGTGTCACTGTTAGAAGAGTATAGAAGAGGGAATAGATTAGCAAAAATACTAAGAAAGATAGATGTGATTAAAGCAATGCACAGTATTAGAACAGACTCGTATCTATCATGCAATATCGCAAATAACAAACTAAAAATTTCAGCACAAGCATAAAACCTTAGAAGATACACAGACAAATACAAGGGGAAAGTACAAAACAAGCAATTTATTGATGACCCAAAAAAGTTTTATAGAGAATTGGGAAATAAGGTAAAAGGAATTGAAAGACAGCCAAAAAAAGAAGTAGATACATTTTGGAGAAGTATTTATGAAGATCCTGTGGAACATAACAAAGATGCTAAATGGGTAGAAGAAGTAAAAGAAAGAATAAGAAGTCTAAAGGTACAGGATATGAGATGGGATGAAGTAACAGCCAGAGTGATTGAAACAAAGTTAAGAAAAGCCTCTAATTGGAAAACCCCAGGCCCAGATGCAGTACCTAACTTCTGGTTAAAGGTATTAACATCTTTGCATGAGGATTTAGCCATGAGTAAAAGCTATTTATATGGGCAGAACAGACACCAACCTGGCTAACAACAGGAAAAACAATGCTCCTACTTAAGAGTGAGCCTGCAAGCTACCCTAAAAATTACAGACCAATAACTTGCCTTCCAATGACGTGTACACTATACACTGGAACTGATGCTGACATATACTCATTTAGAAAAAACTCAATTATGGCAGTAGAAGAAAAGGGCAATAAAAGAAAGTCATATGGAACAAAGGTTCATTTGTTGTTAAATAAAGTTATAGTGAAGAAGTGTAAAAAGAGGAAGAATCTAAGTATGGTGCGGATTGACTACAAAAAGCATTTGACAATATCCCATATTCATGGATAAAAGAGTGCTTAAAAATGTATAAGATACACCCTACACTGATTGACTACATTACAGTAACCATGAAACAGTGGCAGATCACTTTGCAATTAAGCCATGATAAAAGACAGATTATTATCTCAGGGATAAAAATTCAAAGGGGGATATTCCAGGATGACTCTCTGTCACCGTTGCCATTCTGCCTTGCCATTAACCCATTAAGCTGCTTACTTAACAGCTTAGGCCATGTCTACAGTTTAGACAACAACAAAGTCTAAAGACTTCTCATATTCTCTTTATCGATGATTTGAAACTGTATAGCTCATCAGATGAGGAACTGAAAGCACAACTGCAAGTTGTCAAAACTTTTTCAGATGATATTAGAATGTCGTTTGGTCTTGATAAATGTGCAAATGCAACCTTTAAAGCAGGAAAACTGCAGCACAAGGAAAACATCAGTTTGAGACAAGAATCTGATATAAAAGCAAGAGGAAATGTATAAATACTTGGGAACTGATGAAGGATCAGCAAAAAAACATGAACAAATGCAAATAAAACTCAGTAAGGAATACTTTAGAAAAACTTAAATTAATCCTGAGAACAGTGTTGACATCTAGGAACAAGATCCAAGCTATAAACCAATTTGCTCTTCCTATCCTAACTTACAGTTTTGGGTGATTGACTGGCCCCAAAAAGTGTTGGATAGATTAGATATTAAAACAAGGAGGATGCTCCATGCTCACCAAATCAGTGTATACCAAGATTATATATTCCCCATTCCAAAGGAGGGATGGGCCTCCTTGAAATTGCTTACATGTATAGATCTGCAATTGTGGGACTCCAAACCTATCTACTGACCTCACAAGATCCAAATGTAGTGAAAGTTTTGAAAAATGAGGAGAATAAATCTAAGATGACTTCTTTGCCTAATTTACCAGAAGCATATCGACATCAAGCAGGAATGGAAATCAAACCAGAAGTAGATAAAAATCAGGCAGCGACTGAATGTGCCAAAACACAAAAGAAAGAATATAAGGTGAAGGACCAGATGAGGAGGAAAGAAATGTGGAAAAAGCATAAATATAGTTGCAAGTATAGAAAACTTCTGGAAGAACCTCATGTTGATCAGGAACGAATGCAGGAATGGTTCAGGAGAGGTGAATTCAAACCAAGAGATGAAAGGTTAATATTGGCAGCCCAAGATAGTGGGCTACTTACATGCTGGCTTACAAAGTCCATTGAACATGTTGGAGAAACAGACAAATGTAGATTTTGTAAAACTGAATTGGAAACAGTCATACACCTAGTTGCTGGTTGCAACACACTAATGGCAGAAGGACTGTATATTGAAAGGCATAATAATGTGGCGAGACTGTTGCACTGGGGATTGTGCAAACATTATGGTACTGAAGTGGCTGAAAAATACTGGAAACATGAGCCACAAAGCATCACAGAAAATTATGTTTATACTACATGGGATCACCCATTACCAGCAGTTCAAAAGATAGATGCTACAAAACCGGACATAGTGGTCCAAGAAAAGAAGTTAAACGTAGCATTGAACATTGAAATCGCCACACCCAGTGACTACAGTGTCTTGCGTACAAAGAGACACAAAGTCATCAAATACCAGGATCTGCAGGCAGAAACGAGAACAATGTGGAAAAAAGATACCCAGACAGTTCCAACAGTAGTAGGAGCAACGGGTCTTATAAAAAAGAATCTACAGTTGTATTTAGATATGTTACCAATCTATGCAACCCTGTACGAATTGCAGAAGGAGTCATTACTGGGCACATTGCGGATGCTGCAAGGAGCACTTTTGGCTGACATCAAGGATTGAAACAATATTAATTTCATGAACTTTAATCGTACTTTGACTTAGGAATGGGGTCCATTCCCATCATGGTATTAGAAACCCAACATATTTTGAGAAATTAAAAATAGGCAGCAAATTTCTACATACTTCCTAGTGGTGGTATATCACTTGCCAGGTCCATTCATCTCTTCATATATGGGTACAACTGTGATTCTACTGTCCACTAAAAGAATGATATTCAAACCCTGAATTCTAATCAGTCTATACTTTCAGAAATACCTAAATCTTTGCTATTTTTTGACAGGCATTATCAGGAGTTGGTTACATTTCTGACAGGGCAAGACAAGACTGCTATTGCTATATAAAGAGACCCTGACCACCTAACCAGTGAGGGGGTAACATACTTTTTAAACTTTTAATATTGTTTCAGCCCAGTAACCCTTCTGTGGCCTATGGCATCAAGTGCCTGCCTCTGAAAATTGCCAATGTTATGCCCCAGTGGCACTTTAGCATACCATCATCCATTTAGGGATTACCTCCCATCATCCATTTAGGGATCACATCCTTAATGTAGGGATTAGCCTTCTTCAGCATACTCTTTGGTGACCAGTGACAGAAGAACTGACTTCTTCAGCACTTTGGCCATTACAATGAAGGAGACCCCTATTTTCTAAATGCTGTTGTCAAACTTGTCAATGTATAAAGTGTGAAAGCTAAGCCAGGTACATGTTTCTACATGCCACTGACACATTCTCTTGCCTAGTCCTTCTACGTGCACTTCACATTGCATAGGCTAGCGTTTAGCCTCCTCTGATGACCCTATGGACAAACACACCACACTCCCCTTGTCTGTGGAAAGACAGCAGGCCACTAATAAGTCAGCACTTTCTCCCCTGTCTTACTGTTCGGTACCCTTCCTCCAGCTGAACCATGGTTACTGGTAGGACAATCTTCAAGCTGCTTTTAGGTTAGTAAGGTGCAGATGTACCATCATCAAGCCTTTTCTTCATCATGTATTAGAAAGTAGAGGGACATGCTATGCAGCTCAGGTGAACTAGCTGGTCATTTGATCCAAAAACAAGAGTAAGTGCAACATCTTCATAACAAAGAGGGTGCTGTCATCATTGTCACAACCCCCCTATTTCATATTTGTACATGGGGTCAAGGTGTCACCTCATGTTTTATATAAAGTAAAACTGCCACAGATATTTCTTTTTATGTAAAGGTCATTAATCCTTGTTATAAAATTGCCTATCTGCTCTTTCTTCTCATTTGAGAAGCAAGAATGAATGCAGGACAGGGTCTCTAGTGATTTTCAATGAAAAAATAGAAATGGCAGCTTTGATATGCAGGGCAGTAAAACCTGCTCTGCATGCATGATACGAAAAAGGATAAAGGAAAACCCATATAATCATGAGGCTACTGATCACAAGGGCATACAGAAAGTATGCCACTGAAAATTGAGGCAAACATAATGACTTACCATCACCATAGGCAAAGCATCCATGTTCTGATCGCGAACACTGTTGATGCAAGACTGTCCACAGAAGGACTTCATTCTTGTTAATACTGTAGACAAGTAAACAAGAAGGGATGTCTGTCTGCTTCAGCTAAGGGACTCCCCACTATTATCTAGTGTGTGATGACTGTATCAGTAACATCCGTCCTTCACTGGGACTCCCCGCTATTATCTAGTGTATGATGACTGTATCAGTAACATCCTTCCTTCACTGGGACTCCCCGCTATTATCTAGTGTATGATGACTGTATCAGTAACATCCTTCCTTCACTGGGACTCCCCGCTATTATCTAGTGTATGATGACTGTATCAGTAACATCCTTCCTTCACTGGGACTCCCCACTAATATCTAGCGTATGATGACTGTATCAGTACATCGTTCCTTTACAAGGATTCCCCACTATTATCTAGTGTATTATGACTGTATCAGTACATCCTTCCTTCACTGGGACTCCCCACTATTATCTAGTGTGTGATGACCGTATCAGTACATCCTTCCTTTACAAGGACTCCCCACTATTATCTAGTGTATGATGACCATATCAGTAACATCCTTCCTTCACTGTTGAGCACATACTAGTGATGATAGAGGGGGATGCCCTCCTTCTTGCTGCCTGTTCTAATTCCCAGGTGGGCATTTAACAGACAAATATGCCATTCTAAGGCATAGCTTCCCAGACTTTGTCACTCAGACTTGATTCAGAATTACTGCTGATCAGTATTTTTCCGATGGGCAAAACAGGGAACAATATCAATGAAAGCCACATTCAGCTAATAAGGTTTTAAGCTCTTTTGCAAGGAGGCAAGACCCTAACTCATACATACCAACTCCATGGTCAAACAACTCTGGAGAAAGGACAACAGCAGCTATTCTCTGAAAGTGGCTTTCAGCGATAAAGCCACACACACACACACACACACACACACACACACACACACACACACACACACACACGTTTCACATTGGATTAATGCATCACCACCAGTAGTAGCAATAGCGCGTAAGGTGTTTTGTTTTTCTTAATGAAACATGCATTTTTTTTTTTAATTACTCACACTTGTGCCATCTTATCACTTAACATATTGCATCACTGCTACCTTGATTTTTGAAAGATCTTTGTCATAATAATCCTGCAGGTAGTTTTTAAAAAAAATGTTCTTCACAAGGCTTGCACTGTAATTTAAGCCATTTTCTATGTTTCCTGCATGTCATGGTATGGAAACATTGGTGACAGTCACACCTACAACATAAAAAGGGTTCTTGCTAAAACTGCACACAATAAAGCATTATGTCACTGAATACATATCAATTTAATTTAGTTTAATTTTACAAACTCTTAGATGTTTTCATAGAAATGTTATATAATTATGGGAGCTATATTTAGGGAAAAAAATCAACTGCTCTGCAATGAATTCAGCATAATTTATTGCAGGAGAAACATGAAGGCACAAATATGTAAGTCAGAGTTGCCTAAGAAAAAAGTTAAATGGTATAAGCAAAGCCTTGCTTTTACTTGAACCCTAGTTTGCATAATCACGACTACAGATGCAGTAACACTGAGATGCAGATGACAGAATTCAGTAAAACTCACTGACTTTATATAATGTTATTTATTCAGTTCAGTTTAATTAACTGTGCTTTAGTGAAAAGACGTAGCATTTTGAGAGCTACTTATCCTGCTCTGACCTGCCGTTACTTGCATACATTAACAGTATGTGCTGGTTAAATGGTAAGGTTTGTGCTGTATGATTTATTTAAAAGGACATTAAGCCTTGTGACATAGAAAAATAGGTTCACTGCTGTTTAACTAACCATCTACAACTAGTAGGTGGCACAGTCTAGTGCATTAGTGATTGTCATACCAGGACTTTAAAAAAAACATTCATGATAGCTGTATTTAAAAAGAAGGACCTGATTTACTGGAAAGCCACTCTAATGTGGTGTTTCAGCAAGCTGCAATCAATTTTATGACTTTTCAGTTGTATCGCAAAATTAACAAATGAATACAATTTACTGGGAAGTATATGTTCATGTGAAAAAAGTTTACTGTAATAACATGATTTTATAAGTTCATAGAAGTTTACTAGGCTAATGGCCCTAGAGCCCTTACAAGCCTAGCCAAATGTATCACGAGTTACCCCAGTTGTTAGTGCTTAGGTGAGTGAAGTTCACAGAGGTAAGAGTCTATGGTAATTAATACCGCCTGCCTCTGTCCATAAAGGGCATGGGAGTTACTCCCGGAACGAATTTAATGTAATTTATCCATTGATCTAGGCTGAGTTTCAATAGGGTCAGAGAGGAGCTCTGTTTTACATGAACTGGAATCTTGGTCCAGAGAAGTGGCAGGCTCTGGGAGGTGTATCGATCCCTTCAGCATGATTTGTTCTTGTCAGAGGCTAGGTAAGATCCCTGGAGCAAGTGATTCACATGCAATTTGATTTAAGAATGTGCAGCATTTCCATTAGGACTAGGTCAGAGACTGCCCCGTAAACGAGGCACAGGTCACCCTTTAACAGTTTGTATGAGACAGAATATAATGACAGGGCTTTCAGTCTTTCTGCATAGGACTTGCTTTGTGTATCCTGTATTTTCTTGGTGAGAAACTTCTGTGGTCTCTCCAGCTGTTGCAGGTTGGGGTGAGGTACATGCAAAAGGGAGCATTGTGCTCAGTGGTTGGTCTGATGAGAGCTGCGTATAATGGAATTATAACATCCTTAGATCTAGATGTGATGCCTTTACTTATAAGATCAGCCACATAGAAGGATTTCCTTCTATGTTGTACTACATTGTGGTCAAAGGTCAGTTTGCTATCAACCAGAGTACCCAGATCACATACTACTGGGTCTACACATGGGGGTGTGTGCTGTTTGTAATGTGATTAGCAGGGATGTCAGCTTTCCCAAAGGGAATAATAATGTTTTTTTTACATTTAGCTTTAACCTGTGGCTTTGGCACCAATTATTAGTCTGTGTTAACCCTTTCTGCAGTATATAGCGGACTCAATGATTGCTCCTAGTCTGCAATAATCAGTGAACATGGTCAGCCACAGGCCATCCACATTACCCTGGACTTCTGAGAAATAAATTCCAAACATTAAAGTGTCCAGCACAGAACCCTGTTGTACGACATTGGCGACTGGTCTTTTGCTAGAAGTGAAGTCACCTACTTTGAAAGTATGTGTCCTGCTGGTGACCAAATTGGCTACCCATTTAGTGACATAAGGGTCAGTTCTCAATTGGGAGAGTTTCTCTATAATACCTGAATTGGGGATTGTGCCCAGTGCCTTGGCTAGGTCAAGGTAGGCAGCATGCACTACCTTTCTCTCATCCAGTGCCTTGACGACTTTCTCAAAGAAGTCAACCAAGTTTAACAGGCAAGATCTACTCTTAATGACTCTGAACTGGGTTGGGTCCAGAGTTTTGAGATTACCTATGTCCTTGTTGATAATGTCCACAATGACTGTTTCTGCGGCCTTGCAGATGATGCTAGTCAGGCTTATGACTCTATAATTCCTAGGGTCGGTTGATGGTCCCCTTCTTTGTGCAGAGGGATCACTGTTGCTGTCCTCCATTCTGCCGGAACATAGCCAGTTTGCAAGCTGTGGTTAAAGAGGGATCCAGGTGAGTCTGCTAGGTCATGATTTAAGTTGTTTAAAAGACAACCTGGGATGTTGTCTGGTCCAATCAATGCCATGTTTTTAGCCTTGGAGAGCACAGAGACGATCTGCTCTTTTGAGATAATAGGCTGAGGAATGGCGGCAGATATACTTTGGGGGATGCTGGTAGTAGGGATGGGGGTGAAGTTTGCTCCAAATCTGTCAGCTAGCAGGTTGGCTATTAGCTCCAGCTGAGTACGAGTGGTGCCATCCACTACCAGTTCAGTGCATAGATTTTGGATGTAGTTAAAGAATGCCTTGTAATTATCCTTAGCTAGGGAGGCTATTTTTGTTTTGTAATTAGCTTTGGAGGATTTGACAAGATCTCTAATTTGTTTGTTTAAGCTAGAGAGGAATTTCTTCCTCTGCTGAGACAGTTTCCCCTTGTTCTTGGGCATTAGTTTATTTCTTTTATTGTATAGGCTATTTATGCTAGGGGTCTACCAGGGTGGCTTTTTTTTCGGCAAGACTTGTTTTTTCAATCTGGTCAGGTATAGCCAATTCTATACAACTGCTTAAATAGTTATATAGGGCATTGGTGTACACCTCTGCATAGGAGTCCGTGTTATCTGTGTTTGAGGGGGCTTTGAAACTTCTTATACCATCACTTAGTACGAGGTAATTTGTCTTGGAAAAAAATGATTAAGCATTTTTGAGCTTAATGGAGTATCTGGCTTATAATTACATTGAACAAGGCTGACTTATGGTCTGATCCTACCAGGAAGGACATCACACGGGGGGGGGGGGGGGTACAGTTCTCCCCATGTTAGTTAGTACTATGTCCAGGACATTTGAGCCCCTTGTGGGAGTGCTGGCTAGCTGTTTGAGAGCATTTTCATTGACAGAGTCCAAGAACCTCTGAGCCAGCATGGTTGTGGTCATGTATGTTTCCCAGTCAAAGGAAGGATAGTTAAACTCACCCATGAGAAAGGTGTTGGGCTATATGACAAGTGACTCCAGTAAGTCCAAGTATGCGGTATGCTTTTCCTGGTTCATGGTAACTGACCTATAGCTAGTGATGAAGGCTTAGTGAATGGCATAATTTGTTGCTTTAGTTGGTATAACTACAGGTATCCAAGATGAAATTCACCAAGCGTCAATTGCATGAAGTACAAGACTCCAAGAAACACAACAGAAATCATTCCTAGTCTAATTTCTAAATATGCATCTATGATTATTCCTTTATTTTGGAAGAGTTTCCCTTTCTTTGAGTTGGTCTGTTCATGGAGTTGGTATACACAAACTGTAGGGTTGTGCGGGCTTGCGCTCCTGCAAAAAAAGCTTTTCCAGTTTAATTTTTCTCCCTTCTGAATTTTGGGCATTAGTTTTCGGTGTTTTGGTTTCCCTGCCTTTTGACTCTACAGTACAAACAGGTAACTTGTACATTTAATTTGTATCCATGGTAACATTTCTATGACCTGCAGAATTATATTTTATTTAGGTGTTTTTGCCTTGTTAGTTAGCACAGCTCAATGTCTAGTCACTTGATGTCTGTACTAGCATGAGTGCAGTTTTAGAACTGCTACACTATCATGATAAGTTTAATTTAAAATAGAGCAATCTCAAGAGAAATCGCAAGAGGATAAGATGTTATGTTGCCTGTCATCAGGGATAATCGCTTAGCAGAAATATGGAGACCTGAAAGGAACTGCAGGATCAAAGGGAAACAAAGGAAAAGAAGAAGCAAAGAAAAATATACGATTTCAGAACGATCAACTGAAGCAAAGCTATATTTAGATACACCTGCGTTAACTACTATGCACAAAAATAGAATTCATTACCTATGAGACATTCTGGAAGAAGCTGATTGTAGTAATGTTAGCATTGCTGAGCAGTGATACACTAAAACAGTATTCCAGTTTGTATGTTGCTGAGGAAGGGACAGGTTAGGGCTGAAATTACAACTGAGAAAAAAATGAGTACTGTTTTTGTGAAGAAAAACATAAATGCAGAAGACACTGCCTGCAAACGAAGCTAAATAGGGAATGGACAAGGTTGTCATATTGGAGTATATTACAGACAATTTACACAGATGATGCAGCCATAAAAGAGACTGCAAGAAATCACTGGTGCAACTGCTAAAAAGACAACAGATGCTGCTTGCAGTAAATATTTAACAGTCAGATTTATATCAAATTTCCTAGCAGCTGTGCCAGATTAATCTAGAATAGGGATGTCAAAGACAAAGAAGAGAGAAAATGAATTATGTGGATAATAATGTGGATTCTCAAGTGTCAAACTGTGTTTATGTATCTGGGTCATGGATGAACAGGGTCCTAGGACCAACCCAACTATCTAGTTAACAACAAAAATATAAAATATAAAATAAATAATAAATCAAATACATTTTGCATAAGTATTTATGACTAGACAGTTCTGGATCTGCTATATCCATGTGTTGCTCCTAACATGGTGGAACACAATTTGGCATTCATTGAGGTACAAGTAAAGGTAAATAGAACAACCACAATTATAGCAAGAAGCATAGAGATCTATAGGAAAAAACACATGCTGATCAAGAGTTGATATACGAATGGCTCAGGTGAGATGAATTTAAAGCAAAAGATGAAAGGTTAATATTGGCAGCTAAAGACAGTGGATTATGTACTAGATGGTTCACAAAACCCATAGAGGGGGTAGGAGATACAGATTAATGTGAGAACTTAAAACATTTTTTTACATCTTGCTGCAGGTTGTGATACACTCATGGCTGAAGGTTTGCATACTGAAAGATATAATGATCTGGCGAGGCTGTTAACTGGAGGCTTTGTAAGCAGCATTGATTATTGAAATTGCCTGCACCCAGTGACTACAGTGTTTTATGAAATTAAAGACATAAATTTGTAAAGTATGAAGACTTGCAAGCAGAATCTAGAGCAATGTTGAATAAGGATACACAGATATCTCCAGTTGCAGTAAGAGCAACTGGACTAATAAAAAAGGGTATTCAAATATATCATATTACCCAGATATAATATAATACCCAGAGACTCCCCAGACTCTGGAATAGATTGCCCATACATGTCAAGCAGAGTGCCTCTTTGGTCCTCTTCAAAAGGAACCTTGACGATTGGATGGGAGAAAGGAAATTCACCCCGGGGATCACGTCAGTCGCCCTGCTAGACAGGGGTCCAGGGAAGTAAATAGTGTGGGAAGAAATAGCCAGGGAATTGTTATGGCTAGGCTTGTATAGGCCCTAGGGCTGATAGCCTGGTACCAACCTATGAACCTATGAACCTAAGCATGCTACTGATAAAAGTAACTCTTTATGAACTGCAGACGGAGGCAATTCTGGGTATACTGCAGGTGCTGAGAAGAGCACTTGTATCAAATGTCAAAACTGATTTCATGAACTTTAATTATGCCCTAACTTAGCAATGGGGGCACATTCTCATCCATACCTCTCAACCTCTTAGAGTAAGAAATCTGGACAAAGCCATAAATAAAAGTGGGACAAAGCCCCAAAAGTAGGGACAATTTTTAAATATTGCTCTTGCAAACTTAGGAAGTTGACAGAATAACAGGTTTTGCATTAACATTAATTTTCTGAATGGTATGATGTCTGTCATTATTTTGTGACATCAATCTTTAATGATTTGCCACTAATTTGCCAGGAAACCACAATTGTATGAAAAATGGACCAAAAATATAAGACAAAAATTTGGACAATCTGTGAAAATCTGTACAGATGGGAGGTGCGTTCCCATCAAGTTATATAAAAACCTAAGCATTTGGAGAAATTAAATCAAGGTACAGGATTATAAGGTATGTTAGAGGTTGTGTTTTGATAAAATAATACTTCTGGGGTAAATCTAGAAATGCATATCCTACACTTATAATAATGAAGGTGAGCAGAGAAATTAATAGTGCTATTCTTGGGCATATAGCTTTATATCTAATAAGCCCTGTACAAGAATATGCATGCCATATGTTATAATATTTTGTAGAGCTCTCTCTGAATAAAGACTGCATGGAGGTTCGAGTAAGTCGTTGTGGTCTCCATGTTATTTTCTAACTACCAGGGCAAAGCCACAAACATCACAGAGTGTAAGACTAGAAAAATATCTGCAGAACTGAGGAACTGTATTTATCAATAGTTTCTGTATCTGGAATGGCATAAATACAATTTCCAGTGAAAAATAGTGACTCAACTACAGCCACCAGTAATTTCCAGTCTTTAAGACATATTTAGTAACTCAGTTTACTCCTCACTGTGAATAGAGAAGCTTGGAAAGGTACAGTGAGGTGTATTTCTGCATCTTGCCAGGGAAGACACATTCCTTTTTCAAACACACTACTATAACATTGTGCAGAAGAGTATTTATGAGAGTTGTGAGATCAATCATTTGGGATCTGTCAGTTGTACATTTGGGTGGTTGGAACTGGATGTTTCACAGTGAAACCCTTTAGATATGCTAATGCTTAGTTACAATAAGTTTCCTGTCACGTAAAACACTTTCTAAAAGCAACCAGAATAAACGTCATGTCAGCTAGTGAGATATTTACAGTGTAGTTCTTAATGGGGCATTTTGACAAACATCCAGCTATTACAATAAATGCAGACTGTACAGTACACATACTTTTCTGATAGAATGGTGCTAACAGAATGGCACTAATAAAAATATGTGCACTCTGGTAAAGATATTTTTACAGTAAATCACAAAAAAGGAGTATGATAAACCGGGTACAGTGTAGAGATTGTTTTATTGACAATACATTATCAAAAATATCTGCGGTCACAACACATCAGAAACCATCTACCTATACTTGCGGCACAAAACTAGACCTTCTAAAATTCCCCGTAGTGTTTCATATTTATACTACTCTCTAAAACTAAAGCAAAAGCCTGCACACTTCTTGTATAAAAACATCAACACTCACACACTACAATGTTAAAAAAAGGTAACTTTGTGTAGAAAATCTCTGCAAAACACTGCCTACCTAACTAAATGAACTGCCTGGAACTGAAATTCCTTTATCTTAAATAAAGGATCAAAATAAAAAAGAATAAACATATAAAATAAAACACTGGCCACAACTAGGCAATCACAAAACAGCCTTAACAGCTAAATAGACTCAGTTTTCTAACCAACCAGAAAACAACTTTACCTGCTTGCTAACTGGGCTAATTTCTAGCTGTCTAAACTCTTCCAAAGAAGATGAAAGTAAATGCATTTAACGCAGGACATACGTCAATTGATTTTTATTATTTAAGTGAACAGACCATACTACTTTCATGCCATTACCAGTTCTAATTGATAAAGTCTCAGCAAAGATGTAAATACTCAGTATGGCATATTTAAAAGGTCCAGTGCACTGGGTTATGCATTCTGAATCCGTATTAGAAACAGGTCACTTGTACATTTGATTTGTATCACTGGTACCTCTGTTATCTTTCTGGTTATGTTTCTATTTTTTTATTGTAATAGTATCTCTTTCTCACTAAAAAACCAACACATTGAAATGTGCTCCTTTTCCCAGCATTAAAGCATATGGTGGTGCTTTAGTTAAGTAAGACATTGGGGTGGTAAAGGGGCTGTAGCCTCCTTGAGAAAGCCATTTCACTCTGCTACTCTTAGGGGAGCCATTTCTATGAATGTGGTCAGAGATGAGTAGTGCAGTTTCAGGGAGCTGAAATGGAGACTTTCCTGAAGTATAATGACTGTCTGGATAAAGGTGTGTAAAGCTGGGGCTAGACAATTTATGGGAAACCCATTTTACTCATACTTTAGTTAAAAATAAAAATTCACTTGAACTATGCAAAACAAAAAAAAATCAGTGTGTACATTTTTTAATAAATTCATTAAAATATAAGGTCATTCAATCTAAAAGTGTGAAGAATATTAAATCAATTGACCAGCCATGTTAGAGGTGCAAAGCAGCTAGCACTACTCAAACACTCTTTCAAGGGCTGAGTATCAGAATGCACGTACCATTGAAAGGATGACTCTCTACGTCCTCAGGAAGCCTGATCCTCTCCACATGATTGACTTTGAATGCTCTGATTGGTTGATAACACTGAACAAACTAGAGATCCAAAATGTAGTGTTTAAGAAGTAAAAATGAACACATATGAGCCCCACTACTGCATTATATGAGCCACTGGTAGCTAGTCTGTTCAATGCCTTCTAATGGAAAAGAGATGTGTCCTTGAAAGAAAACATTCTACTTTGGCCAGTGTGGCTTTTTCACCGAGCACGTGCAGTTAAGTAACTGTGTGGCTGTTCTATTTAATTTTAGTATATTATTACTTATGAAAGCCTATTATGTGACTAGGGCTTTTGGTATGTTTTGTCAAAAGAAATTTTGTAGTGATGAATGAATGCCTAATAAAGGGCATAACCTGTTGTTAACAGCACTTCAATATTGTTATAAATTTGCATAAAATACCATCAGCTGGATTTTGAAACACTTGATTTTACCTTATGCATTACCCCACCACAGGACAGACAGTTTTTAGACTAAACACTCATACAGTGGCAAAACACTCCCACTTGTATCATATACACTGGCAAAGTCCCAAAATGATGTTGCTATGCATTATGCAATGTCTCTGCCAATTCAAAAACCTGATTAGCTAATGAACCACATGTATCATTACGATACTGTGCAATTGTGTTAGATATTTTACATCAGCTGCAGAAAAATTAACATTACTAGAAATAAGACACTGGATAGTAAACCATTTTTACGTAAGAATAGATCATGATATACTGATAGATAAGGTGTTTAATGTTTATTACACCCTAGATGACCTTATCATGTCATCGGACATTACTCAAGAGCTTTATGAGTTTCTTAAAGTTAAGGACCCGGTAATACCTGTTATCCAAGGATTACCGAAGTTACATAAAAGCTATGCTGACCCACCTATGAGACCTATAGTGGCAGGTCAGGGTTGGGTCACCGAACCCCTTTCCATTTATACTGAAAACTTGTTGAGACCCTTAATAGATGAGAATAAAAGAATACTAAAGGATAGTAAGCAATTTTTAATGGATTTGTACACCTACACACAACATCTGAGAGATGACCAACATTTCTTCTTAGTGACCTTAGATGTTGTGAGTCTTTTCACAGTTATCCCCAATGAAGTAGGTATTAATTTTATTATAGAGTACCTTAGGACGCACTCACACGTTTCTGTTAAGAAGGTTGATTTGGTTACCCTGTTGCTTGAGACTATTTTAACCAATAATGTTTTTGCTTTTGGTGAAGATATTTACCTACAGAGGGATGGCGTAGCTATGGGCACGTCATGTGCCAATAGCTACGCCAACCTAGTAATGGCCAGATGGGAGGATAAATATCTGTATGAGAATGATCAGTTTAAAGAGAATGTAGGTATGTATTGTAGATTTGTCGATGACCTCTTTTTTGTGTGGCTGGGTGATGAGAATTCTTTAAGAAATTTTGTCACTTATCTTGACATGACGACAGAATTTTTAAAATTCACAATGAATTTCTCTAGTACTAACATCTCTTTTTTGGATGTTGAGATATGTAGGTTGCCTAATGGTATGCTTAATACGTCTATACACAAGAAGGGGTGTCATAGGAATAATTTACTTCACAGGCAAAGCATGCACCCCCTTCATGTTTTCAATAATGTTCTAAAAGGACAATTCATGAGAGTGTCTAGGCTTAATCCTAGTGAAAAGTGCTACAAGAGCGGAGTTCAGGAGCTCAAGGATAGGTTTTTAGAGAGGGGTTATTGTGAAGAAGATATTAATGAAACCATTGTTACAGTAGATTCTTTGAGGTCCAGCAGTGCTAGACCTTATTTTATGGAGCAGTTGGATCTACCTAAGACCAGTGTAGCAACCCACACTGAGGTGAGGGCTAATTTATCCTTTAGTAGGGTGAATTTGGAAGTGAAGAAACTTATGCATAAACATTGGGATATTTTAATGTCCGATGCGGATGTGAGTGATGTTGTAGGACCCAAACCACGTATAACATATAAGAACCATCCGAATTTGAAGAGTATACTCTGCAGACCTAGATATAATATCAATAGGCAGAGTATAGTGGGTGCTACTGTGAATACTGTACCTTGTGGAAAATGTAATCAATGCCCCTTTATCAATACAGATACCAATTTCACACATCCTAATACAGGACGAATGTTCAATTTTTATACTAATACCAACTGTGAAAGTAGGAATGTGGTTTATGTTGCTATATGCAATTCATGTCCCTCCTACTATATAGGGAAGACGAACAGGACCCTTAAAGAACGCATTAGGGAGCATAACTACCAGATTAGAATAAAATCAGATGTTAATGCATTGGCGAGACATTGTAAAAGTCTAGGCCCACAGCATGCATTTAAATTTTTTGTTATACAGACACTCACACAAGGTTTTAGAGGAGGTGACCTTATTAATAGAACTTTGGAATGTGAGACCAGATGGATTATTAGATGGAGAGCTGATACACCCCCTGGTCTCAATGATAAGGTACAGATAAAACCATTCCTTAAAAGTAGGAGGTTACGTTGAGTGAGGCATTGATATGATTTATGTATTGATGCAAATTCCTACAGTAGTATAAGGTTGAATTTTAACTCAATAGCATAAGTATAATCCTGTAACATCTGTGTTTGAATTTAATAAGTGGCCCTCATGAGACATTTAAATCATGACACCTCATTGAATAGACCTATGCCTTATTGATACATTCTGATATTGCATAATAACCAGATAGCCCCTCTGTTTGTTTAACTCTACCTATGTTCCATACAGGAATATAGTTAATACTTGAATATTGCCACTTGGATCCGTGCCATTCCCTGGTTTTTGAATGTATTACCATGATTCGTTTACATTATACAAACTGGTTTTCTGTCTTGGAGTTGTTTTATTCCATTTTATCTAACTTCCATTCAATATGAATAGACAGCTTGTTTTTAAGTATGATTTTAAGTATGATCTTCATATTGACTTGCCCACAGACTGCATGACACGCAACTGACTTTTGTCAACATTGAAACAGATGTTTCAAGATGTGATTTTTTATATGTATTTTATATGTACTTTAAAATGTTTTTTAAAATGTTGTTTACTCTGTTTTAGCAGTTATTACAAGCGCATGAACATTTTAATGTTGTTTGTCTTTGCATTTTAAATGCAGCTAATATTACTTTAAATTTTTGAGATGAATCCTGTAGAGTAATAGGACCGGATTCTCACCCAATGAGATTCTTTGGTGGGATTTTTAAAGTCTGTAACTTTTACCTATTATTATTATGAGTCTGAAGAAGCCTGTTGGCGAAAGCGCTTACTCTGTCCTGGAATTAAAGATTTGTTAAGTATCCAGAAGTGTATTTTGTTTTTCATGCCATTGGATATCATCTTTTGAAGTTGTGGTTACGTTCTATAGCCATCAGGGAACAGCGTGTATGGTGATTGAAAGTTTTTACAACATACCAAATAAGCCCTAAAGGAAAACACCTCAAAACCTAATGTCTTGGTTAGAGGTGACTCCATAGTGAGACACACAGATGTCACCCTCACCAGGCTGGACAAGAAATAGTCCTTGTTAGGGTGAATGGCTTGAGACGTACCTCCCTGAGTCATGAGTGTAGTCTCAGATTATGTTTCCCAGGCAGTTATGTCCTTAGCCCTAAGCAGCATTCTACCTTCATCAAGGATGATGCCACAATCTAAACAAAAAATTATTGACTTCAACAATTGGCTTAGCTTCTGGTGTCATTCCATGCGGATCCAGTATTTGTCAGCCTGAAAATACATGGTTGACAGGTCACGCTGCTTTGCCAGAGATGGTCTGCACCTGTCTCCCCTAGCCTTTTGGATACTGGCTAAGGTGCTTGCCTCCCCCACAGTGCCTTTGTTATGCAATGTCAAAATGACAAGATTTCCAATTAAGCAAAATTCACTGAAGACAAACTCAAGGTTCTGCTGCTTAATGCTAGAAGTCTAAACATGAAGCTGCACTCCCTGGGAGCACTCGTCACCTTGGAAGATGCTGATGCTGATGTCTGTGCAGTCAGAGAAACATGGTTCAAGTCCACACAGAACACCTTAGCTGTGCAAGGCTACAATGTCTTCCGCAACTTCAGACCTCAGAATAAGCATGAAAGAACCAAAGATGGAGGTATATTCATCTTCATTAAAGCCAAGTACACCTCAAGATTGATCAAACAGTATGATTCTCTTGAATTACTCCATGCCCAATTAACTATAGGCAAAACACCCTATCACATCATTGCTAGCTATAGGTCTCCCTCCATGAACCAAAAAACACAATACCTACCTGGACTTACTGGAGTCAGTCGCCATACAGCCCACCACCTTAGTCATGGGACATATCAATTATCCCTCCATTGACTGGGCACCATACACAAGCTCAAACATGCTCGCTCATAGGTTCCTGGACTTTGTCAATGCAATGGTCTGGAACAGATACTCTGCACCCCCACAAGGGGCTCTAATGTCTTTGATATAGTATTCACCAACATGGGTGGTCACTGCACTCCTCCCTGTGTGATGCCCTCCTTGGTAAGTTCGAACCATAAATCATCCCTACAGGAGCAAAAAACTAACGAACTTTTCCAAAGCAAACTACAGCCTACTAAGTGGTGGTATAAAAAGTTTTATACCCCCTGCAATCACAGGCAATAATGACTCCTACGCAGAAATGTACACAAATACCCTGTATAATCATCTTAACAACTGTATAGGCTGGGCTGTATCTGACCAGATTAAAACCAGGCCTTCCCGATAAAACAACCCACCTTGGTGGACATCTAGTATAAACAGATTGTATAACAAAAGGAAGAAACTGATGTCCAAGAACAAGAGGCAATTGTCTCTGCAGAGGAAGAGTTCCCTCCATTGACTGAACAAGCAAATCAGAAGTTTTGTAAAGTCTTCTAAAACTAATTATGAAGCCAAAACACCAATCCTAGCCAAGGACAATCATGAGGCATTCTTTAACTATGTCTGAAATCTAAAACGGAGTGCCCAGCTATGTGGCAAATTGGTAATAGATGATACCACTCACTCAGACTATACTGAAGGAAATTGCCAACCTGCTAGCTGACAGATTTTGCACAGACTTCACCCCCCCCTATCCCCACCAGCCATGCCCCAAAGCATACCTGACACCAGTTCTCTACCTAGTATCTCTAGAGATCAAATCATATATGTACTCGCAATGGCGAAAAACATGGCCTCAGTGGAACCAGATAACATCCCATTTTGCTTACTAAGCAATCTAAAACAGGACCAAGCTGAACCACTTGCCTTTCTCGTTAACCACAGCCTGAGAACTGGCTTTGTACCAGCAGAATGGAGAACAGCAACAGTGATCCTTTTAAATAGGGTCATCAACTGACTTTAGGAACTATAGACCCATAAGTCTAACCAGCCTCATGTGCAAGGCCATGGAAAGTATCATCTTGGACCTTATCATCAAGGACATAGATGACCTTCAAACTCTAGACCCAGCCCAGTTTGGCTTTGTTAAGGGTAGATCGTGCTTACTGAACCTGGTAAACTTCTTCGAGAAAGTCACCAAAGCCCTGGATGAAGTTAAGACAGTGCATACTGCCTATCTGAACCTAGCCAAAGCCTTTGACACAATCCCCCACTTGGTTATCATTGAAAAACTCTCCCAACTAAGTGTTAACCCTTACATCACTATATGGGTAGCTAACTGACTCACCAACAGAACACATACTGTCAAAGTTGGTGACTTCACCTTTACCAGTAGACCTGTCACCAGTGGTGTACTGCAAGGATCTGTACTGGGCCCTTTATTATTTGGAATCTACTTCTTGGAAGTCCAGGCTAAAGTCGATGACATTTGGCTTACTAAGTTTGCTGATGATTGTAAACAAGGTGCAATTACTGAGTCCCCCAGTAATGTTAACATATTACAGGAGGGGCTAACACAAACAAATGGCTGGTGCCAAAGTCACAGTCTAAAACTAAACACACAAAAGTGTGCTCTTACTCCATTTGGCAAAGTTGTATTCCCCACTAATTACAATATTGATAGCATCCTTCTAAGTTCACACCCAGTGATGTGAGATCTGGGAACATGGGTTAACTGTAATCTGAACTTTGGCCACCAGGTTTCGACAGTGGTAACTAAAGCTTTCTGCATTGCGCATCTCATAAGTAAAGGCATCGCATCCAGGTCTAATGATGTTATAACCCTACCTTACTCAACCCTAATCAGACCATTAATAGAGTACAATGCTCCCTTCTGCATGTGTCTCATCAGACACCTTCAGCAACTGGGGAGACCACAGAGGTTGCTAAATAAGAAGATACAGGGCTTCCAAAATATGACCTACATGGACAGACTGAAAGCCCTGTCACTGTACCTTGTATCATATAGGCTACTGAGAGGAGACTTGTGCCTGGCCTACAAGACAGTCTATGACCCAACCTGATGGAAATGCTGCACATCCATAAATCAAATGGTACTAGAGTCAGTCGCCCTAGGAATCTCAACCTTGCTAGTGACATTAACAGAACATGCTGGAGAGACAGGCATATCTCCCAAAGATTGCTGCTGCTCTGGAATAAACTTCCAATTCATGTGAAACAGAGCTCCTCAATGACCCTATTAAAGAGCAACCTGGACAAATGGATGGCTGAATGCAATTTCACCCCAGGGGTGGTACCCATGTCCCTCATGGACAGGGGTAGTCAGTGTTAATCTGTAAAGTACCTCCATCTAACCAAGGACAATTGGGGCAACCCGGTATTAAAATGGCTAGGCTTATAAAGGCTCTAGGGGCACCACCGCCAGGCTAGAAACCTCCCATGAACCTATGAATATAATTTCATGTCTTGTTGACTAAAAAGACACTCAGATAAAAAGAAAATAAAAATTGATACTGACTGAAAACCACTAAATACAAACTTCAGTCCCAAATTAACAATATAACATACACTTAAAAAGGTGACCACTAATCATTCTAGGCCCCAAACATTGAGATAAGCTTCCCAATCCCGCCATAAACTGAAAGTAAATTAAAGGTTTCAGATAGAAATTGTTAAAACATATAGAAAAAAGCAAATAACTTAAAATATATAATCAAACAATATTTCCCCTTGCTTACTTCTCACTATTTTTTGTAAACTCAAAGTGGGTGAATAGAACCACATATCAAGAATGCAATGAATTCGTCAGTGCAACATTTTTGATTCCTTTTTTATGCAATTTTGAATAATTTACTTCTAACACCTATTTATGCATATATGATCTGGTTGCCTGTTTATACTGATAATGGACTACATCGGCAAATAGGTCGGTGGGGTTAGATAAAACATAGCTGCTGTATGCAGATGATGTGTCACTGCAAACACAAACTAATCAGGAACTTCAGCAAAAGAAAGGGGACTGGAAGGTAACGCTGTGTGCAAATGGATGAAACAGTATAAATAAGAAAGTGATCTTGGCAGCAAATGGGGAAAATCAGAATAAGTTGAAAACTGAGATAGAAAAGAAAACAGCAGAGCAGGTTAGCAGCTTCAGGTATCTAGAAGGTGTGGTTGTGGAGAAGAAAAGTTTGAATGAGGATGACAAACCTAGAATCGGAGGTTTTGAAGCTTAATGATACAAGGTGTCAATGATTAGAGACTGACAGAAGAAATCCGAGAAGCTATAAGGTAAGGCATGCAATACACTGATGTGATTAGTGGTCCTGTTGGGCAAAGAAGCATTTGCAGTGAATGAAGAGCGGTTAAGGAAGCTTGTGGTGATGGAGATGAAGTAAATGAGATTGGTCATTGCGTACACATTGTGACACGGGTAAAGAAATGACGACATCAGAGCAAACCCAAAGTAGTCTCAGTTGAAGAAAAGGTCAAAAGAAACAGTTTACAGTGGTTTGCTCACAAGTACAGGAAAGCAGAAGATGATTTAGAAAGGCAGACATGGAACAGACAAGAAGGCATGAGAAAACAAGGACTTCAAGCCAAGAGATGGATGGCTTGTTGAACAAAAGACCTGTAAGAAGTAACCATGACTGCTGAAGAAGGTAGGAGAGTGACTCTGAATCATGACATGTTGCTACATTGACATGATACTCCAACTCCATATAAAAATAGGAAAAGGGGGTTGATGATAATGATGATTGTCTGTCTGTGATGACTGAAATTAATCTGTCTACACTAAAGTCACACTTGCAAATAGTGTATATTATATACCAAAATTCAAGTCTATGTAAAACTGTCTTTCCTGTACTACTGCAGAAAAAGATCCTTTTGTGATCGGGTCACTACCCCAACTCTCTGTTGTAAATGTGAGACCCAAATAATACCATGGGAATAAGAAGAATCCTGTCAATATGAGAACTCGTGTACTCACTCTAAATCATTTTTGGTAGGGGTAAGCTCCCCTGGACCGCAGATCTGGAGGGATACACCCTCTACACTCTTGCTATTTGCACATATAATGCAAAGATCTCTGTACCTTGGTATAAAATATAAACATAATAAATAAATTCATTCATTCATTTAACACATATTTATGTCACACAATTTGAGAGATTGCAGAGATTCATAATTAAAAAGATTAGTGGCCTCAAAAATCTTAGTTATCAGCAAAGACTGACAGCTCATTCTCTGTACTCGTCTCTTGCAGACTTCTCTGTAAAGATCTGTGACTAGTCTTTCATGTCATGAAAGATCCAACATTATTTGACCTCCAATTCCTTCACAGAACTAATGTTATCTCAAACACTTGGAAATAAACTTTCATCAGCAGAAAAATAAGGCATGTTGGTGTGATAGATTTATATCCCAAAGTATTGCTCATCTCTGGGACAAATTTCCACTGCATGTCAAGCAGAGCAGCATCCTTTCAACTTTTAAGGTTGTTGTTGTTGTGTCTTTCGGCTTTTCCCGGTTAGGGGTCACCACAGCGGAACTCCGGTCTGCTAATGATTGGCAGTACATTTTTACGTGCTGAGTTGCCGGCCCTGACGTACAACCTTCAATGAAGGTACGCCCATTCACGCATGTCTTCACACAGAAGACGCTCTAGCTGAGAATCGAACAGGACAACGTCTTACTGTGAGGCGACAACGCTACTGCAGCACCATCACCGCAGTATCCTTTCAACTTTTAAGGTAAATGTAGATAATTGGATGGGCAGCCTCAGACTCTCCATGTTCTATCTTGTCATACTCTCCTTAAGACTAGAGGTAAATTTTGAATAGGGTTTTTAGCTTGGCTTAAAATGGTCTGCACACTGATTGCCCAGAACTTACCTAGGAAGTTATTTGTTCATATCTTATTACTTCAGAAAGGAACAAAACTCATACATGCCATTGGTTTGCACATCAAACCAGTTATGATACAATAAGCTTACATTATCCATTAATCCTTGCCTTTGAGATTAACTTAATTTGCAACTTGTTTACTCATGTTACTAGAGCAGAGCTGCACGGTACTCCTTTTCTTGGTGGGCTGGAATGATATCCACTGGTATGAAAAGAGTCTACAGTTACAATGTATATATTTAGCTGTAGCAAGACATAAACCTTACATAAACTTACTCTGGTGTAGTCTGCAGTACCTATTGGCAACACTGCCCACTCACTAAACAGACCAAATTCACATTATCCCCCCCTCCCCCTGCCTTGGCCTAAACCCTCTTAAATCCTTGCCTATGGTGAGGTGAGACAATTTACTAAAGATAGAAAGGAAAAGCTTGCCTCTATGAAAAATGAAGCTTGAAATGCAAAGTATTAATATGTGTCAAATCAAGTCACTGAATGTAAGGGGCCACCAGGCTGTGTGTTCCTATTCTATATAATGGAAATAGTTCCTGGCTCAGGATTGTAAAAGGTCCAGACAATAACCATCAGCTTGTACTTTTTTAAGCATGTTTACGTTTTATTTATTTGTTTCTATTATTTGTATGAAGGGATGATCCAGCAAAAGAGGTGCACACTCCCAATGACATTTTGCAGTAATTAAAACAACTAGGTAAACAAATTTACATTCTTTGCATAAATCCTGAAGGCTTGCACACTGGGCTGACTAAATGTGTCATGAATATTTTGAAGGATTACCAAGGTTTCAGTTTAATAAATAGCTCATCTCCCTGCTAAACTAAGCAGTTCTCTCTCAGAGTGAGGAATTAAGTGATTATGCATGTACAGATCCACGCTGAGTACTAGTCTGCCCTTACATAATGCCTGCTCATGCATAACTTTGCATAATTCTGCTAATGAGCAAAACTGTCTGTCATTTCTTTATTCAGAAATGAAAGGCTAACCTTGCATACTTGTCCTGAATAAATATCCTGTTATTGGGCTGGGAGATATCAAATATCTGCTAAAATATACAAGTGATAATACAAAATTTAATGCCTACAAATAGTGAAATCAGCCTGACAGCTATAAGTAGCCTCAAATGTCTGTAGAATGATGCATCTTTATTCACTGTTATTTAAGAATATCTGGCTACATTGTAAGTGTACATTAACATGGTTGACTTTGCAGTACATTTTGCAGACGGTTTTGTAGGCCCTGTTCCCAATCGATAAATTATAATAATGTTTTACTCTGGCAAATTTCCAGTTTATTTGAAGTAATTCATATAGATACAAAAAATGCTTAAATGCATAACTTAAGCATTCATAGTTCTGACACTGCAGTCCTCCAGGTTCCTGTTATATACATAAATGCAATAAGTTATGACTTTAGTCCACAAGAAAAAAAACCTGGATATAGCAAAACCATTTAAATAGTTAAATTATAATTTGAAACTCACAATTTATTCTCCATAAAGCAGCTGACGGTTTGAAAGACTTAACATACCCAAAATAATTTTTTTTCATCAGACTAAATCATTTCATAGTAGTTAGATATTATATGGCATATAAACAAGAAAAAAGAAATAGCCTTAGCATGTGTTCATCTTGCAGCCAGGCCCAGTGCCCTCCAAATAACATCATATTCAAACAAATGTAACTGCAGCAAAGACAGACAGCAATCTGGAGGAAACAGCAAGAGGTCTTTGTTTGTTAGGCCCCAACTTATTTTTTCTAGTCAAATATTTGAGGGCTGCGTGCAACATGATAAATATAAAACCAGATTTGATGCCAGTCAAAAATTTCTAGAGTCACCTTACCGTCAAACCCTGGTGACGTGTTTCTGCTGGCTATCTGCTAACAGCAACATCATAGCTAAAGATTCCATATGGACCTAACGGTTAAGCCACATCTCCTGATAGCCCAGCCACATGACTACATAAGGCTCATTTCTAGTTAAATCCCATCAAAATGTCCTTCCAAAAGCACCATCTACATTACACAATGTATGACTATGACAAGCTGACTAATTCTAGCTGGAGACGGCAAAGCACAAAACGCCTGGGTTAAGCAACACTACATTCTTTTAGGAACTCTTATGTGATCACAGTACAGCCAGTTACAGTACATATTCTTTTTGAACAGAAGCCAGAGAATTCTTCTCAGCAGATTCCCATCCTTAGTATGAATCAGTTATAAAACAAAAAGAAAAATCTAGCAAAGCTAGATTTTCCACTGTGTGATTCCTTAAACTTCTTGTGTTAGAGGTGACACGGGATATATGCAAATTACCCTTTAAGGACATTGGGTGTTTCAGCTAAATGGCAATTCTGAATGATGATGACTTTTACTTTTAAATCTATTTATGGACAAATTCGGGTCAATAAAGCCAAACTCCACTGAATGTGGACATGCATGTTTCTGCCTTCCTATGGCATCATCAGTACAGCATAAGTGGCAAGTTTGGCTAACATTTGGAAACACAGTGTTGTCATATCCAACTGATATCCATAAATCTTAAGATAACTGCAAAATATCCCAACTAACAAACTAAAACAATGAGTAAAAAGGTCACACAGAAACATGCATGTTCACAACTAGTGGGGTTTTGCTTTATTGGCCTGAATTTGTCCATAAATAGACTTACAAGAAAAAGTCATCCCTCTGCACAAAGGTGGGCCTTCTACAGACACTGGAGACTACAGAACCACAAGTCTCACTAGTGTTATATGCAAAGCCATGGAAATAGTTATCATGGAAATGACCACTAATGATATAATAAACCTCTTGAAACTAGACCCAACCTAGTTTGGTTTCATCAAGGGCAGGTCATGCCAGCTCAACCTGGTGGACTTCTTTTAGAAGGTCAACAAAGCAATGGATGAAGGCAAACTGGTTCACACTGCCTACCTTGACCTGGCGAAAGCATTTAACACAATGCCAGGCATTGTTGACAAACTGAAGAGGTTACGTACAGAAACATATGTCACCCGGTAGATAGCCAACTGACTCACAGAGAGGACCCAGGAAGTTAGAATTGGGTGCACCTCTAGAAAGAAGCCAGTTACAAGTGGAGTACCTCAGGGACCTGTCCTGTGACTGCTCTTTTTGGCCATTATTTCTCTGAAGTCAAGGTCAATGTCATTGATCTCTGGCTGAATAAATCTGCAGGTGATTGCAAATTAGGAGCTGTCACTGAATCCCACACTGACACACATTCTCCAGGAAGGGCTGATACAGACAGACAACTGGTGTCATAGCCACTGATTAAAACTAAATGTCAATAAATTCATAATAGTATCCTTTGGAAAGTCATCCATCCCTGGAAACTATCAAGTTGACAACACACCCCTTAGAGTTGGCCCAGTAGTCAGGGACTTGGGGATAGAGACAGACATTAATCTATCCTTTTGCCATCATGTGTCTATAGTAGTGAGGAAATCATTCTATGTTGTGCAACTTATAGACAAAGATATAGCCTCTAGGTTGTGAAGAGTAGGTGAAGATAGGTGAAGGCTGCCAGCCTAGCCAGATAGAATTTTGGAGATAATTCTGTCATCTGTAAATATTAATATAAACCACAGGCTTGTTGTCTTAAATGGTAAAAATAGTGTTACATGTGGAACTGGAAATAAAAGTAAAGTACAGTTGTGTACCTACCATAAATGTAAATGTTCGAGTGTATTCACTGTTGCAGTCATTACTCTTGGGTTATCCTGCTGGCAGGCTACCCGCAGTCAGCCAGAATTCCAAAGTCTAGGTCTGGCATCGGTTGCTGTCGCCTCTTCCCTGACATCAGTGCGCCAGGGGTATAAACGATGCAGCCGACGCCATTTTCTTCAGTTTTTCTTGCCCCAGATGTCAGGTGCCCCCAAAATGGTAGGCTAAAAATATTATGCCAATAATTAAGCATGCAGTAAAATAAACATTTCCTTCACCTACAAGCAAATACACCACATAGGTTGTATAAGATAGAGAAGTATAGGTAAGTCCCAGCAAAAAAAAGGGGGGACGGAGGGTGGGTAACCTGGACTGCAACAGTGAGTACACTCGAACATCTACATTTATGGTAGGTACACAACTGTACTATGTTCATGGTGTTTCACTGTTGCAATCATTACTCTTGGGTTGAATCCCAAAGCTGAGGATGGGTGGCTGGGCCTAAATAGGATTAGGAGAGGCTATAAGGCCTTGCAGAACTGCAGTGGCGAAGCCTGCTCTGGATTTAGAGTAGAGAGGTAAATGATAGTGCTTTGTAAAAGTGTGCACTGAACTCCAAGTTGCAGCCTCTAAAATGTCTTTGGTTGGTACTCCTCTGAGAAAGGCTGCTGAAGTGGCTGCTGCCCTGGTAGAATGAGGCCTAATGCCCTTGGGCACTGATTTGCCATGTTGTGAGTAGCAGAAACGAATGCAGTGGCCTATCCATTTTGAAATAGTCTGTTTTGAGATAGGCTTTCCTTGAGATCCTGCAGCATATGCCACTAAAAGTTGCTCAGTTTTTCTGAAAGCTTTAGTTCTGTCTGTAAAAGCATAGTTGTCTGTGTATGTCCAAGGAATGCAGAAGTCTCTCACCCTTATTCTGTGGGTTTGGATAAAAGGTAGGCAAATGAATGGTTTGGTTAAGGGCCACACTGGACACTACCTTAGGCATAAATGTCGGGTTCATCCTTAGAGAAACCCTGTCTGGATGGAAAATGATGAAAGGTTCCATAGCCATGAATGCCTGTAACTCTGAAACTCGTCTTGCAGAGGTTATTGCTAGGAGCAGAGCTGTTTTCCAAGATAAAAACCTTATATCAGCTGTACTGGCTGGCTCAAAAGGCGGCAGTGTGAGTTTTTCCAAGACATAATTGAGGTCCCATGCAGGTATTGGGGCTCTCCCTGGAGAGCTTATGTTTTTGGCCCCTCTGAGGTACTGCCTTAGCAATGGATAGGAAAAAATAGGAGGTTCCATATTGTAATGAGCTGAAATGGCACAGGCATGAATTTTAATTGATGAAAAGGATAGGCCTTTGTCCAGCATCTCAGTTAGGTATTATAAAATCTGAGGAATGTTTGGTACCGATGAGTCAATTCCTTGTGCCTGGTTCCAAGCACAGAATCTTTTCCATTTTTCTGCATAAGATTTTCTGGTACTGGGCCTCCTGGCCTCCAAAATAACATCCATCACTGCTTTAGAGAGAAGTGTGCTTTGAATGGTTACATTATCCGCCATGCTGCCAGATTTAGGGTCCTGAGTTGGCTGTGCAGAATCTGATTGTTTCGCCGGGTCAGTAAGTGAGGAATTAGAGGCAATGTCCATGCTGGGCCTTGAGACAAGCCTTGAGACAAGCTTTTTAGGACTGGGTACCAGTGCTGGCATGGCCTGGCCAGTCTGGGGCAATCAGAATCATTCTTGGCTTCTCTTGTCAGACCTTTAGGAGCACCTTGGGGAGGAGAGGCAGAGGAGGAAAGGCATATACTGTTAGACTTTTCCAGCTGAATGACAGAGCATCCACTGTCCATGCTTGCCTGTGATAAGTCCTTGTGCAGAATTTCTGTAGTTGGCAGTTGTGAGGGGAGGCAAATAGATCTATGTCTGGGCATCCCCATTCCTTTGTTATCATGCTGAAGACTTGTGGATCCAGTTTCCACTCGTGGGGATCCGTAAGGTTTCTGCTTAGTTCGTCTGCCAGAGTATTGTTCTTTCCTGGCACAAATTGTGCTTTCAGGTGTACTTGATAAGTCAATGCTGTGTTCCACAAAGTCATGGCTTGTCTGCAGAGGGGGAAGGAATGTGTGCCTCCCTGCTTGTTTATGTACCACATGACTGTAGTATTGTCCGTCCTTATCAGTAGTTGTCCTGGACGGAGTAGATCCTTGAAAGCTGTCAGAGCATTCTGAACAGCTAGCATCTCTATCTGATTGATATGTAGATGCATTTGGCTTGTGCCCTGAATACATTTTCCTGTCATGTGTGCTCCCCAGGCATAATCTGATGCATCTGTTGTTATTGACTGCCTGGCTGTGAGTAAAGTGAATGGCTGTCCCTTGTTGAGGTGACAGGCATGAGCCCACCATCGAAACTCCTGTTGCAGGCAAGGAATGAGGGTAATTAATGCTTCCAGGCTTTGACAATGTTGAGTCCAGACACTTTTTAGGTACCATTGAAGTTTCCTCATATGCAGTCTGGCATATGGAATTAGCAGAATGCAGGATGCCATGAAGCCCAAGGCCTGCAGAATTTTTCTTGCAGATAACTGAGTCTTTGTTGCCAGCATTTTGAAGTAAGAAGTTAGTTGCCTTTGTTTGTCTGGCGTGAGATAAGCCATCTGGGCAGTTGTATTTAAGCTTGCACCCAGGAATATTATCTCTTGAGAGGGTACTAGTTTTGATTTCTTTTCATTTACTGTGTACCCTAGGCAAATTAATAATCTTTTTAAGAACTCCAGATGCTTTAGTGGAGTGGCCTTGTTCTCTGCTTGTATAAGGCAGTCGTCCAAGTAAGGATAAATTTGAATTCCTCTTTGTCTGCAAAATGCAATTACTGGTGGCAGACATTTTGTGAAGACCCTGGGCGCAGTAGATAAGCCAAAGGGCAGTGCAGAGAATTGGTAGTGCATTGAGCCAGCTATGAATCTGAGGTATCTTCTGCAAGATTGTCTGATTGGTATATGCAGGTATGCCTCTTTTAGGTCCAAAGTTACAAGCCAAGCCTTCTTGCCCAGCATGGGCAGAAGCTGCTGCAGAGTTAACATTTTGAATTTTGGAATGTCCAGAAATGTGTTTAGAAAAGATAGGTCCAATATTGGTCTCCATGCTTTGTCCTTTCTGGGAACCAAGAAAAGTCTTGAGTAAAATCCTTATCCCTGCTCTTGCTGTGGTACTTGCTGAATGGCCCTCATTTGCATAAGGGACGAAACTTGTTTTTGTGCCTCTGCCCATTAATTGTGTGGCAGGCTTGAGATACCTTTTGCCTTTGGCAGGGTGTGAAAGTGAAACCTGTAGCACTGGGACACTATATTCAATACCCATTTGTCCTGGGTGATCATGTGCCAATTTTGAGAGAAAAGTGCTAGTTTTCCCCCTAATGGGGCTGCAAGAAGATAAGTGCTTGGTGCTGACAGAGGCAAGTCACTGGGACTGTTTCCTGTATGGCTGTGCTTTGTCTTCTCCACTTTTGGAGGTAGAAGCGCCCCACTGTTTAGGCATGTATGAGCCCTGGGGCTGGGATCTGCCTCTGGGACGTCTGTATCTGCCTCTTTGTGGCCTGTCCGACACTGGAAAGGAACAATTCTTTGTAGGCCAGTTCCTGCTAAATATTGGTGGCTGAACCTGTAAGAAATCCTTTACTGTTTGCATAGATTTCGCTTTGTCCTCCATTTTCTTCAACACCTTCTCTGCTTAAACACCAAATAAAGTATAATGCTGTAATGGAGCATCTAATAATTTTATTTTAACATGATCAGGCAGATTTTGTTCCTTTAACCAAGCATGCCTCCTAATGACAGAACCCATAACTGCGGCCCTGCAGGAGGCCTCCAGAGAATCAAAACCACATTGCAATGTATGCTTTCCCACTTGTTCAGTTGCATGCAATAAATCCTGTATTTCCTTATTTTCTGTACAATCAGAATTAGTCAACATTTTCTGTTTTAACAGTGACATTAAGTATTGCTGATATTTAATCATATGAAATTGACAATTTAAAGCCCTCACAGCCAAAGTAGCAGAAGTGTAAACCTTTTTCCCCCATCTGTCTAGTGTCCTTGAATCCCTGTCAGAAGGGACAGGATTTTTTGCAGTAGCAGCCTTAACCCCCTTGGGACCCTGAGAAATAGCTTCTGGGTCAGCAGCAGGGTTTTTATAAAGAAATTTATGTGAATCAGGAATCCTGTAGTATCTGTCTGGTTTAACAGGAGCTGGAGGTAAGGAGTCTGGAGAAAGGCCGGACTCTGAAAATACATCATCTACAATGTCTAGCACAGGGAGAATACCAAGAGGCCTGTGCTGAGGAAGTAAAAGAAAATCTCTAAGACTTTTCTTTGATTCTGAGTAATCTTGGCTCTCCCAGCGGAAGTGCTCCCTCATGGTATGCAGGGTTTCCCCAAAAGAATAATCCTCAGGAGGAGAGGCTGAAGGAATGGATTCTTCAGCATCAGAATCCTCATAGGGAGGAAGAGAGTATTCCTGTACAGAAGAGGAGTCAGAGGAAATGAAAACCTGATCTGAAGAGTCATAGTCTGTCTCTTGCCTAGGCCTCTTGTCAGGAGGGGGATGAGAACCCCTGATCAAGGTAATAAGGTCTTCGGCCATTTTGAGCATCTGTTTCTTAGGCATGGAAGTCTGTCCTGGAGAATGCTGTACTTGTTTCTTTGTCTTTAAAGCTGCTATAATCTTTGCTTTTTTAGCTGAAGTAGGCTTTACATATAGCTGTGTAGGTCTGAAAACACCCTCAGAAGCCGATGCCTGCTCAGCGGCTCTGGACCCATATGAGGGAATGAATTCTGAGTGTCCAATACCTTGAGTATCCGGAGGCCTAGCTGGCTCCACATGGGAGTCGTCAGCGGCCTGTGGCTCTGAGGTAGCGGGTGTCACGGGCTGCGAAAGTGCCTCACTGCGAACCGGCGAACCGGCAACTGGCTTAGCGGAAGCCTCGTCGTCGGTTTTGGATCTCGGATGCCTGTCCTACTCTTTTTCCTTGCGTTTTTTAGAAACTCCGGTCACCAGCTGTTCCGACGGCATTATGTAATTGAATTTTCGGCCAAAGTAATGATAAGCAAAATCAAACCGACGCTTAATAGTGCATTTGTTGAATCTAGCACAAAACCGACAGCTAGCAACATTATGATCAGGGCCTAGGCAAGGAATACAGTAAGAATGATAATCCTTATGAGGTATTTGCTTCCCACAAGAAATACAATTGTTAACTTTTTCTGACATCGGTCTGGAGCAAGAAAAAAGTTTCCCCAATGGGGTACTTAGCTTTAATGAAGACTTTGGATCTGAAATGCATCTGTGAAAATCTCAGGAGTCGGCCGACCGGCACTTGGAAACTGCTTTTGCTTCGGGCAATGTGCAGCAAGAAAGACTGAAGAAAATGGCGTTGGCTGCATCTTTTATACCCCTGGCGCACTGACATCAGGGAAGAGGCAACAGCAACCGACGCCGGACCTAGACTTTGGAATTCTGGCTGACTGCAGGTAGCCTGCCAGCAGGATAACCCAAGAGTAATGACTGCAACAGTGAAACACAATGAACATCAACAGTGCACTCTGCTGACCAAATAAAGCATTGTTGTGACCCTTTGATGGTAAAACTCGGAGCCAGAAAGTCTAGAGTGAGGCATCCTGCCTATTGTTTTAAGGCCAGAGTTAATGGCCAGAATTTGCATGCATAAATGTCCTTTATTGCTCTGGTTTCTGCCCAGAGGTGAAGAATGTAAATGTAGTTTCTGTTAGCCTGGGAACCCAGAGAAGTGTGAAGAATGATGTAATGTGTACCAGGAATGTGATTTTAAAAACAGAGAGCATCAGAGAGCATTAAGCATTTTTGTCTTGACCATCCAACTCACCAGCACTGTCTTGCTCTATATGTAAATTTATCTTAGACTTGTGTTTTCTCTTAGAAATAGTTAGAAACTAGAAATATTAGACTAAGTGTTTTTCTGTGGTGTCAGAACTGTACTACTGAATTATTTTAAGTATTTCCCTGTCATCTCTGAACTCTTGACTAGCACTGTGTAGTAAAAAGTATTGTGTTTTCACTATTTCTTACTAAATATTTTAAACCCTTTCAACTGTGGCTGTTTTTGTAGAGATAATTTAAGCTCTTTAGAGTACTTGCATGCCTTTGGTAAATTGTACAAAGCCACTTAAATAGCTTTAGTCCTGAGCTATACTACCAATTGGATAATAATATTGAACAGTAATAATTGGACACCCTTCTAAGGGCCTTTGAGTAGCTGATAAATATTAGTGGGTAGTGGCAGCTGGTACTACTGTATAGTCTGGGAAAAAGGAGCACAGCTTGTAGAACCTATGCCAGCCTTCCCAAGGAGTGTCTGTGTGGTTGTATAAACTCTTCTCAAAGTGTGTGTGTGTGTGTGTGTGTGTGTGTGTGTGTGTGTGTGTGTGTGTGTGTGTGTGTGTGTGTGTGTGTGTGTGTGTGTGTGTGTGTGTGTGTGTGTGTGTGTGTGTGTGTGTGTGTGTGTGTCAGCTACTTGGGCAGGGACATGAAGGTGGTTGGACAGAGAGGGTGCTGGAGGTTTTAGCTTGCCCACTAGGCTGAGATCTGGAACCTATAGCTGTGCCAGTGGTGAGTCTTATTGGGGACCTGGAGAGAAAGGGAGCGACCAGCCCCGGACTGACTGTGATCTCTGTATGCTCTTAAGGGAAATTGCACTTTGCTGTGTGTATTTGTTATCCTTTCCTCCTATATGAGACGCCCCTCACTGGTGTTAGTAGTGAGGACTGAGGCTCCTTGATTGCTGGGCTAGGGCACAGGCATCACATATTAATTGTTTGGCAGTGGTGGATATCCACACCACATATTAATTGGTTGGCAAATACTAATTGGCTTGTAGTAATGTGGGTACAGTGAATTCCTGTAGCTGGTGTACAGTGAGCACTGAAGGTATTTTGTACTGTAAATCAGCCACGCAGTGAATACTCAGAGTTCATATCACAATTGTTTATTTCTTTTGTTAGCTTAGTTAGTCAGGGTGAGCAGGCAGCATGTCAGCAGAGGAGTATGGAAAGCTGACAAGGAGTCAGCTGGCGAAGATGTGCCAGGCTAGGGGACTGGTGCATGGAAACCTGACTAAGGCAGACCTGATTGCAGCCTTGGTTACAGCTGCATCAGAAAACAGCAACCAGGAGGACAATCAGACTGGCAGTGGAGATATAATGCCCTCGGGGAATGGACAGCTCAACCTTTCTGCAGAGGACTTAAAATCCATCTGGAGCTAAAGAGACTTGAGTTGGAGGCCAGCCGTTTGGAACTAGAAGCACCTGAGAGAGTAAGGCATCTAGAGAGTGAGGACAAGGAGTAACTGTGACATTTGCAGGCTGAGGAGAATGAGAAACTGCTACGCCTGGAAGCTGAGGAAAAGGAGAGGCAGAGGCAGCATGAGAAGGAGATGCTGACTCTTTGCCAGAGTCATGGAGGTAATGGGAAGGGAGTAACTGGACCCCAGAAGCACAAAAGGTCAGTAAATTTCTTCCGCAGTTTAAAGAGGGAGAGAATTTTGATAGGTTCATTCATATGTTTGAGAGGGTATGCAAACAGTATGGTGTTGACCAAAGGCTCTGGGTATGGTTCCTGACTCCCTCACTCCATGGTAAAGCTGTAACTGTTTTGTCAAAAATGTCTGAAGTTGCATGTTTTGATTATACTGCTGTCACAAATCACTTGTTAGAATTGGTTAAGCTAACACCTGAAACGTATAGGAAAAAGTTTTGTGAGCATAGACGCAAGGCAGATGAAAGTGTGTGTGAATACATTGCTGAACTGGGCACTTATTTCCATTGATGGATGAGTGGATGTCAGGTCACCACTTCTGAAGGGCTGGCAGACCTTTTGGTGAGGGAACAAGTCCTTAGCCCTTTGCCTGAGGACATGAGGATCTGGTTAGCTGGTAGACAATGTACTACTTCAGATGAGTTGGGGAAAAAGGGAGACCTTACCTGGCAAGCAGGGCAGCCTTACACAGGAAAGGGCACCCCAGTACTGCTCATGGGTCTAAAGGAACCCAGGGTGGGCAGCACAGACTGCAACAGCAGAATATGCCAGCAGCAGGGGAAGCCACTAGTCCAGGTACACGTCCAGGAGCTAGGGTTAAATGTTTTGAATGCAACCAGTGGGGCCATGTGGCATACAGGTGTCCATGGAGGCAAAGTGGGGAACAAAAGGTGAAGGAGACAGTAAGTAGGAAAGACAAAATGCCAATAGTAGGTTGTCTTGGGACAACAAGGGTACTAAACTACCCCCAGAGGTTATATCCTATTGTAGTGAATGGCAAAGAGGCCATTGCCAAGAAAGACACAGCCTCTGATATAACCATTGTAAAGCCTGCAATGCATAACCATTGTAAAGCCTGCAATGGTTACAGAGGAGCACTACTTGCCTGGGCAGTCTACTCCAGTCAGGGCTTTAGGAGGGATCCCATTCCAAACATCTTTGGTTAGGGTTCACCTTGACTGGGAGGGTGGAGAAGGAAGCCAGCAAGTAGGTGTGTTTGAGGATATACCTGCAGATGTCCCAATAGGGAATAATTTTGATAGTGCAGTACCCTCTGCTTGTGCAGTTACACGCAGTCAGGCTTGGAGACAAGCAGGTAAGTCTGGTAGCCTGGGGGAGACAAAGACAGACTACATACTTGCAACCAGGACTGGTGAGGTGGTCACTTCAGGGAGGGAGCTACCCTGTAGCAGTGAGACTAAAGGTGAGCCACAGCTGCTTGTGGGTACTGATGTTTCCTGGGACAGAGTGACTGCAAAGGTAGAGGTGAGTAGTAGTACCCAGGCTGACAGTGAGGCACCACTGTCAGAGGAAGCCAGGCTTCCTGTGGAAGGGGAGCTGGGAAGCGTTACAAGGAGAGAGTTGAGACAGGCTCAGCTCTCAGACCCGCATTGCATAGTGGGTGGTGGCAGTTGGTACTACTGTATAGTCTGGGAAAAAGGGGCACAGATGGGAAGGGTGTCAGCTACTTGGGCATGGACACGAAGCACTAGGTGGACAGAGAGGTTGCTGGAGGTTTTAGCTTGCCCACTAGGCTGAGATCTGGACCCTATAGCTGTGCCAGTGGGGAGTCTTATTGGGGACCTGGAGTGCAAGGGAGCAACCAGCCCCGGACTGACTGTGATCTCTGTGTGCTCTTAAGGGAAATTGCACTTTACTGTATGTATTTATTATCCTTTCCTCCTATATGGGGAGGATTGAGGCTCCTTGATTGCTGGGCCAGGGCATGGATGTCACATAGCTCTATGGAAGTCATTGTTCTACTGTATTTGGCATTCATCAGATCTATTGTTGAGTACAATGCCCCCTTTGGTATTTACCTAACCAGGCATATTGAACAAATGGAATGTCCATAGAGGTTCCTGTCTAAAGCAATACAGGGGAAAAGTAAAATGTCCTATGGAGCCCTCCCATATCTCTCAACCTCTTAGATAAAGAAATCTGGACAAAGCCATGAATAATGGGAAGACAAAGGCCCAAAAATAGGGACACTTTTTAAATATTACTTTTACAAATTTAAAAGTTGACAGAATAACATGTTTTGGATTAGCATGAATTTTTCTCAAGGGTATGAAGTCTGAAACTCAGATGTCTTGTCATTATTTTCTGACTTCAACCTTCAATGATTTGCCAATGATTTGCCAGAAAAGCACAATTTTATGAGAAACAGACCAAAAATATGAGGCAACAATTTGGATATTCTGTGAAAATCTGTACAGTTGGGAGGTATGAGACTGTCTCAAGGCCCTATCCCTGTATTCTGTCTCTTACAGGCTGTTGAGGGGAGATCTATGCCTTGCATGCAGGGCATTGTCAGGCCGCAATCTGATGGACTTCCTTCATATCCACAAAACAAGCAGCACCACAATGACCTACTCAAAAGACTTAAACCTTACCTGCGATATAAATAGGACCTGCTGAAAAGACAGGTATGTATCCCAGAGACTGCCCCATCTCTAGGACAGGCTCCCCACCCATGTGAAGCAGAGTTCCTCTCTAAACCAATTCAAGTGTAACTTGGACAATTCAGTAGGGAACAGGAAATTCATCCCTGGCTTGGCACCTGTGTCTCTAATGGACACAGGCAACCTGTAAATGGTTCATCCCAAGCCTCTGCTTACACTTATCAAGGGTATCAGAACTTGTCAGAAATTTGGAATGCATGGCTAGGCTTTAAAAGGCCATTGTGGTTAGTAAACACCTATGAACTTATAAACCAATAAAGCTATAATATGTAAAGGTGTGAATAAATTTCACCAAAAACATTCATTTATGGCCAATAGATACTATCAAGAAGCAAACATAAGATCATAGGATCATAGGAGGTTACTAGGCTATTGGCCCTGAGGCCCTTTTAAGCCTAACCAAGAGTTTAGCCCATGTTTAGACAAGTCAGCACCCAAAGCCCTTGTCCAGCAGGGACACAGGTGGAATCCCAGGGGTGTATTTTCTGTTTCCCATCCAGTTATCCAGGTTGTGCTTAAAAAGGGATTATGAGGTACTCTGCTTGACGTGGAGAGGGAGTCTATTCCACAGATGGGGGAGTCTCTGGGACACAAATCTGTCCCACCAACGAGTCCTATTGTTGTCACAGACCAAGTTGAGTTTGCACATACGGGTTACTCGAGTGGAGCTTGACTTGCGGATATGCAGCAGTCTCATCAAGGCGGGGTCTGAGATAGCTTTGTATGCCAGCCAGAGGTCACTTCTGAGGAGTCTGTATGAAATTGAATACAGGGACAGGGCTTTTAGCCTATCTGTGTAGGATAGATGTTTGAGGCCCTGGATTCTCCTGGTGAGGAACCTCTATGGTCGCTCCAGCTGCTGCATGTGCTTTGTGAGGTACATGCCAAAGGGGGCATTGTACTCAATAATTGGCCTTGTAAGGGAAGAATACAGGGATGTTACGACTTCTTTGTCCCTGGATGAAATACCCTTACTTATGAGGTGGGCCATGTAGAAAGCTTTCCGTACAATGGAAGCAACATGGTGGTCAAAAGTCAGGTTGCTATCAACCTGGGTACCCAAATCCCTCACTACTGATTGTGCACTTACGATGTTGTTATTAATGTGATAATATGTGGAGACATCACTTTCCCAAAGGGGATGATGATGCATTTTTTGGCATTCAGCTTGAGCCCATGTTTCTGGCACCAGTCATTTGTTTGGGTGAGACCCTGTTGGAGGACGTCCACATCACTTGAGGAATTGTTGACTGCGCCCAGCTTGCAGTCATCTGCAAACGTGGTCAGCCATAACCCACTGGTTTTGGCCTGCACCTCAGAGAAGTATATCCCAAATAACAGAGGTCCCAAGACCGATCCCTGGGGTACTCTGCTGGTTACGGTTCTACTACTTGAGTTGGCTTCCCCTATTTTGATTAAAGGAACAAATCACTGTCATCACACATGCTACAAAATAACCGTCAGTGCAGTGTATAGTTGTAACAGTCTAGTTGCCATAAATTATTCATACTAACTTGAAGTAGGACACAGAATATGAAGCACATAAGTAAAGCATCGGGCATAACATGCAGGTAGTGTATTACTGAAATTTTTAAGTGAGTGCCCTGCCTATTATAAATAAAGGCACATTCACAAGCACAGTCAGATTAATGTTTACATAAAAATTATTGTCTTCTGACAACAGTTTGCTCTTCAAAAAATCATACAGCCTACAGTCAAGTAATTTATCTTTAAGATTCATAATGCATTATCTATACAGGTTAAAAAAGTGCTTTTCATATTCAGTAAAGACACGTGCGCGTGCACACACATGTATACACACACACACACACACACACAACACACACACACGTGCATCCAGTTATATACTGAGATTAAGATGCTGACATACAGTGAATTTAATATATTAATCCTGCTGTTAACACACACAGTAATTTAGAAACACATTCCTGAGTTTAACTGTAAAAGCACCAACCTAAAGGAGTAGATAATCTTTAAGATTAAATAAATAAGCAAATGTAGCATTCTAGAATTAGATATTACAGGTACTCATATCTGCATTTTATTATTTAAATTGTTCCAGCAATTATTCCAGCAATTTTCTTATGCATGTACAGAGAAGACAAACATAACAAATAAAACAAGGTTTTAATTTGTTTTATCTGAGAAGACATTCCTAGGAGGACACAATGCAGTTGGTCAATCACAGGGGTGAGGGTGGCTATTGAAAATCTCTCTAGACAGCAACGGTACAGCAGGGGGTGAGAAGAAAGATGCAGGACTATCAACTATCATCCATCCGTATCAGGACCATTGCTGAAGAGAGCTATTTAACCATCTCACCTACACACCTAGCAACCGTCAAACAAACAAACAAATTAATTGCTGTACCTTTCTTGGTGATTACTGATAGAAAGAATAATTTGTCAATGCTAACACCTTACCATGCACAAATATTTGTTATCAACATGCCCTACTGCTCTGTGACTTGACTACATGAGAACTCTGTACCAGTCCAGCCTTTTGACAGCTGAAAGCATTAGGAAATTGGGACACCGCAAACGTCATGTATTTCATACGAAAAGTCCATCACTGAATATAGTACAGTTTGAATTCACTCTCATTTCTTTGCAGGGCCTGTTTTCAGCTGGTATACCTGAAGTATTCAAAAAAAGACAGAACACATAATTTCAAAGCTGTTCTCTGTACACAGCTGTAAACAATCCATTTATGATCTCCCAGTAAATATATATTAATGAATTGTAACCTGATCTGGAAACACAGTAGCTACGTGGGAGTATTACCACAATCTGAGAACCAAAATATGATAAAAGATTACACAGCACTCCCTAAAACTTACAGTACTTTCCATGATAGATTTATAGCTATGTTAATAGCATGTATTTATTTATCTATTAAATTTCTTTGCTGGGATAGAACACAGACCTAACAATGACAAATTACAGGCTTAGCCCAGAGCCAGTACCTAAATGCAGCACATGTTCGGAAGCCTCTAGAAAGACTCACTCTCCCTCTAAGAACTGGAAGCAGGCAACACTGTCTGCATCCTCAGAAGTTATGGTCCACTGCTTACCTTGTGTTTAATGAATCCCACCTTTAACAGTACTTTATATTTCCAGTTTTGTAACCCTACATCTCCTGCCAACACTTTTGCAGATACCACTAATGAGTGTATGATGCAGATGCCAACCCAGTCCAGGATTTCTCAACTGCAGAATCAGAAATTTGGCTTGTGCTGAATGAACTAATAAGCTGAGAGCCTTTCACTGAAATCCTGTCAGCCCGTTCATAATGGCACCCATATACAGAAAGCACAGCCAGAACCACTCTGATTTAGTTATACGTTAGCTCAGCATAACACTTAAAGAGTGTGACTTGAGAACGCTGAAAAAAAGCAGTCAGTGGGATTTCAACATTAAATGCACGTTAATGCATTTTCTACAAGACCCTCAAGCCATGACTGTCTGTCAAAAGTTTTATCAGCTCACTCTTCTGTATTACTGTTAGTAACTCTCCACATCAGAAACTATTACAAAGAAATTTGTATATCAAGCAACTATTTCTACACTGCTTTTTGTGTTTGACTCATTTATCTCAGAAGACCATCAAATTACAAAAAGGTTGTGTGTATGGATCGTTACGAAATCTTAAGACAACATGACATTAATAATGCACAGTACATAAAGTGTTTCAACTGCTGTGGTACTTTGGTGAAATGACCCCTTTCTCCTAGATCCGCATCCTGGTTATGTCTACTGCACGGTAACATACATTCTTCTAGGGCTGTTATACCTGCCACCCCCCTCTTATCTTCATTCTGTAATCTAGCCAGCTACCACTGAGGGTTACTATTCCCTAATTTATAACAGTGTTGCTGTTACACCAATTTAAATGTAATAAATCTGAATGGTAAGTGCGTGAATGTCTGATTTATACTACCCTCTAAACTTACATCATCATTCAGTTTACATGTTTTAGAAGCTGTAGCTTCTTGTATCTCTCATGAATAAACTGACCATTGTACCCAGTGGGACTGGCAGGTTAACAGAATGAAACAAAGATAATGAAATATAGGAGTATATATGCAAAATAGGTCTAGCATTAGACTGCAGTATAGGAGACGCATTTGATGCAGAAGGCAAGATGAAGGGCTGTAAGTGATTGTTGACAGGGTAGAACATAGACAACATTAGAAAAATTATTTCAGTGTACAGGAAAAGAAGCTTACATGGACTCTACAGAAGAAAAACATCCTTTGTGCCCTCTCTCTATCTATGGTTGCTTCTCTAATTCTCCAAATCCATGATGAGCCAAGGCTGCTGAAGTCTATAAGGCTGGTTCGTTTATTTTACTTAAACTTTCTGTGCTTGACTTAGTATTCTAACCATACAAAGCACTTTTCCAGAATTGTTGTAAGAATTGTAAAGCAACTGATATACTAGGATTAGAAAAGACAAATACAGTAATACAGGTTCCAGAATACAAGGAAGTTATACCTGGGTAGGTAAAACGATAGGTACATGCAGAATGGCAGTATTAAATTAGGTACCTGTAGCCAGGTACTCTAGGTGTAGTGCTAGATGTAAGTTAGGGCTATGAGTGAGATGGGGAATCGATACCAAGCAGCTATGCAGCAGTAGACTTGCCCCATGTAGGTGTTAAGTGGACACCACATTGTGTTTATGAGTACTGCTGGACATTAACAGAGTAAGAACATGCAGAAGAAAAGTATTATAAAGTGGACATGGGAGAGTAATGTAAAGATCAATTTAGAGGAAAGGATGTTTCATGTTTTCAGACGATGGCTTGAAAATTAAGGTGGCCACATACAGGTATCTTGTTACAAGGAAAGTATTTTTATTAGCTGTGTTATTCCTATAGGATTTTGGACCATTTTTCAGGGAAGAACTGCAACTGTCCATGCAGATAGTTCAAATATGACCAGAGTTATACCTCACAAACATAAGAAGGTCTTCAGATATAAGATCTATATAATTACTGACAAAGAAGCTTTGAATAGGCTTGTTTCATTTATTTTACAATGTATATATACCCCAAACCATGTCAAACATTATTAATAAAATCAGTAATTCTGGAAGAAAGAAACCTAAATCCAGGAACAAAAATCATAGTGGTATACTAAAATCAAGCAGTTGAGAGGTACAGCTAGAAAACAAGGGACTTTCCCCTAGTCTTTTTGATAAAAACTGACTAATTCTGATAAAAGGGCTTGGGAAAAAGGACAGCGGAGTGAAGTAGGAGAGATCGTTAAATGACGTATCATGTGGAAGTTGAAGCCTAAGGATGTCTCAAAGAAAAGGGCAATAGAATGCTTTGAGTATGCCAGAAATATGTTTTCAAAAGGGTAACCATTAGAAAAGTCAGGACCTACACGAGCAAGTCTCGAAGCATAGAGACTGAATGGCTGAAAAAGGGAATTACATATACTAAGTCCAAGATGGCCATTTCAATGAATATTTCCTTTTCTTCAAGGTATGGTAACTTCAGAGTTGGCATTTATAAGTTTGGGATGGGGGGCTTGCCCCTCACAATGGGGAGCACAGGGGGGGGCTTGCCCCCCTCCCAGCAAAAAAGAAGTTTAAAGGAGAAGAACGATCATTGAGATTTGATATTCTCCTGCAGTTTTGGTCTTCTTTTTTTGGCTTCTTGGCATTTTGAGTGCTAAGATTTCAATAGGGAGCCTTTTAAAACTGAATCATAGAAAATGGTTAGCTATTTTTAGATAGAAGGAAGAATTGCAGGAAAGGCCAAAGGTTAAGAAACCAGAATTTTACTAGTCAGACACTATATGAAGTATAAGGTAGAAAATTAAATGTTTTGTTTAGTTCATGAGCAGGGAAGCACGCTTCATATGTAGCAGTATAGTTTAAGTTGCTAATGGGTGAAGGGGTATGGTGACATGATGGGGTAGACAACAGATTTTGTCTACTCCATTGTAAGCCAGTGGGAGATTGCAATAGTGTTAACTTCACAACATTTACAACAAAGAATGTCATACAGTTAACAAATGTCAAATACAATTGCTGAATTCTGGCAAAATATCAGCATCACCCATTCCTACACATTTCCTGAAAATATCAAATCAGTACACTGAACTATGAGCCTGCAACAGTCATTTTGAAGCCATTGCATTAATCTTGCTTATGTATCTTCATCCAACGAGCTCTTTCAGGCTGCTTTTAAAACAGGTCAGAGTAGTCACCTTGATGATATAAAATGCATTACTTTATTTATAAATCTTGTAAATATTTGGGAGGTGTAACATAGATAAGGCAAATGGCTCAAGCTGTCCCTCTCCTATTCCCTGTTAATGGGGCCTAAGATGAAACCTTGCTGTCTGTTCTCCTATTCGTTAAAAAAGACAACAGATAGTGTGCAAGTCATATTCTGTTCTAGCCAGATCATTTTGATCACTGTGATGAAGATGGTGAATATTTTTACTAGTCAACTAAACTGACATATTGGAAATGAATAGATAATTTCTGTTTATCGGAAAAAAAAACATAATTATTGAATAACAAAGTAAAGCAGAGAATATTCCACAGGACAAATGCTTCGTTGCGAAAAAAGTTAATATAAAATAAACCAAGACAGATGCTCATAATGAAACAACCAGGCAGCTCCTTGTATTCCTTGTTCATAAATTTATTGTTAACAGCAATGAATGTAAAAACAGATACGGTAAGCGCTTTCGCTAATAAGCTTCATCAGACCATCTAGCAACTCATAAAACAAAATCTCTATATACAAAAATTAAAAAAAACATTGTCTAATCACAATAGTGTCCCAATTAATTCATAAAAATTCTTAAAAAGACAATGTTAATTTATATGAACCTCAACTCTTGACATGAAAAAGAAATATATATAAATCATTGAACAGCAAAAAATCATTATTCAAGAATTAATGCATGATAGTATATATATGTAAATAATACGTGAATAAAACATATATAAAATATATATATAATTATACACTCCATCTCATTTCTGTACCCTCCGTTATTTAAGCAGGGGTTTAATAGATGCTCTTTATTCAACCCCCTATCAGCTCTAAGAATAATGATCCAATTCGTCTCCCTATATTCCGTGTGATTTCTGATGTCACCTTCTCTAATATGTGGTGCTACAACCTCTAAAACCCTAAAACTGAACCTATGTGTATCCCCGGTCTATATAATATGTTTCGAAAGTGCATTATGATCTGTCTTTTTCTTAACATTATACATGTGTTCTCTTATCCTGTCTCTGAAGACCCTATTGGTCTTCCCAACATAGAACGAGTAACAGGCTTCACATTCTGCTAAATATACCACATTCAATGTCATACAAGTAGCTGTGGCATGGAACACAAACTCCCTCTGAAGGTCAGGATGAAAAAATATGTTCGATGTATTAATCAACAAACAAAAATTACATTTACGACAGGGTGTGAAACATTCTTCATGTTTAAATTCATTAATCCCCTTATCATAGCAAAGAAGTCTTTTTCAGTTCTTCCTATTTTTATACAGGAGTCTTGGTTTTTCACCTACCATCTCACTGATCCCTGTATCTACCTTCAAGATAGACTAGTTCTTACTAAAAATCTCAACCAAGTTCTTCTTATCATTGGTAAAGAAAAGCGGTATTTTAAGATAGTTGTTACTGATAATACTTTCCTTTTCCACTGTTCTGATGACTTCCTTACATGGCCCAAAATACGGTGCCGCTACATCCTCCCTTAGTGTGCCAATCCCTGATGACAAATTCTTTTCAATCTCACTCTGTTTATATCCTCTCCTTTTTAGTCTGGATTCCAGATTTTTCATTTCACTCTGGAACCCTTCATACAAGGGGTTCAACCTAGATGCCCTCATACCTTGACCTTTTATCAGATTCCGAAAAATATGACTAGGATGCATACTTGATCTGGCTAATAGGGAATTCCTATGACATATTTTCCGATAAACCCCTGTATTAATGAGGCCATTGTCCAACTTCTCTATATAGAGATCTAAATACTCTATACGTAAATACGACCATGTAATAGTGAATCTCAGACACTCAGTGAGTTCATTCATCATTTGATGAAACTCACATAACTGAACATGACTTCTTTTCCATAACAGAAACAAGTCATCGACAAAACGTTGAAAAAAATGACATGTTGCTTACACTCATCCTTTTTAAAGAGCACAGTATTTTCCCAGTGTGCCAGAAACATATTGGCATAACTATTGGCACATGAAGTGCCCATGGGTCTATATTAGAACATCGAAGTTTCAGGTTTTCGAATGTTCTAATATCGACACCTAGTAACCAAAAACCGGTAAGACTGAAAATTTAGAATATCGAATTTTTTCCTAGGGAAAAAATTTGCTGTTCCAAAACACATACACACAACACAAACACACCAAACACACAGCAATCCGCACACATACACCTAAAATCTTACATCTAAACCTACACTAAACTGTACATACACCACTGTCTACCCACTTACCTTAACCCAAACCCTAACCCCAAGGTCCATCACTATCGCACACACACCTCACCCGCGCCCTAACCCTAACTCACCTATCCCACCCTAACCCTCACGTCCAAACATTCGCACACTTACCTGACCCACGCCCTAACCCTAACACACCTATCCCACCCTAACCCTCACATCCACACAATCGCACACTTACCTGAACCTGACCGTAACTTTCCACCACAGAGCTGAAAATAGCGAAGCGACAATAACGGACAACCAAACTCTTTCCCTAGGAAAGAATTCTGTTATCTAAAAGTTCGCTATTTTTAACTTTCGGTTACTAGGTGTCGATATTAGAACATTCGAAGACCTGACACTTCGATGTTCTAATATAGACCCATGCCCATAGCCACTCCATCGTTTTGAATATACATCCTATCATTAAAAGTGAAAAGATTATTCTCTAGAATCACCTCTAGGAAATGACAAATAAGGCCCGTTTGTACTGGACTAAAGTCACTGTTGACCGTGAGATATTCATGTACAAACTGCACTCCTAAATCATTTGGAATAACAGTGAAAAGTGATTGTACATCAAATGTAACAAAAATCACCCCATCTAAATCATAAATCTGTTTTGTGCATTCATAAAGGTCTATAAGAAACTGCTTAGAATCCCTAAGGACCAATTTGTTCTGACTGATCACAGGTCTCAGATGTTTCTCCACATAAACCGACAAGGGTTCTGTGACCCATCCTCCACCTGCCACCATGGGTCTCATCGGTGGATTCATTGGTTCCTTATGGATCTTTGGCAGTCCTTGTATCAATGGTATCAAAGGATTGACCACACTAAGATATCTGTAAATGTCCTCTGTAATCAGACCTCCTCTAAAAACGTCATTTAGCATTTCAGATATTGAATCAATAACCCTGTGGACTTCTGTAACTGTAATCTCCCTATAATACTTATTGTCATCTAACATTTCTTGCATAGACCGAACATAATGAGTGTTATCCATAACCACAAAAAGGCCTTTCTTATCTGCTGGCCTTATAGATATTAATTAATTCTCCTGTAATTTCCTTAATGCTACTCTCTCATTGTAATTCAAGTTATACTTGAACCTCCTGTTTCTATCTTTATCCTTATTATCATAAAACTTATATATTTCTTCTTCTGTCAACTTCATATAAGCATCGACTAAAGGATGGTTAACGGGAACATAGGTACTCAATTTCCTAAGGGGAGGGGGTACTGTTCAGTACTAAAGGGGATTTTCTGTCTAACATTTTCCCAAAATTGTAGTCGTAGCATCACATTCCTACAAAAGACCTTCAGGTCTAATATCATATCTGACAACTTACTCTCACATGAGAGAATGAAGTTCAAACCCCTACTTAAAACCATACTCTCCTCAGAGGATAAATCATAAGATGAAATATTTAAAATCAATGATTTGCTACATTCCCCCACATTTTCTTCAGTGCTCGGTTTGAGCTGAATTTCCCTGAGAGTTTTCGCTTCTGGCGCCCTCGACTCATTGACCTCGTTCTTCTCCCTCCTTTGTCTGTCCTGACTGGCAATGGAAAAGGGAGGTGCCCCATTACACTATTTGTCTGTATTGAGGCATTGTGAGAATTATCACCTACCCGAGCATTAACTGTATTAATTTTTGGTCTTACGACTCTTTCCTGTTCTACTACATTACTCATGGCTCTCTTAACAATAACATTGGGGTACAAATTACTCTCATGCTGCTGCTGTACTTCTAAATCCTCAATAGGAAATTCCCCTTCCACATTCCCAAATGAAAGTCGTGCGCCAGTATCAGTGAGCATTGCTGAACCTGTGCCATTTAAATTCTCATTATTCACAACATATGTATCATTAATAACATTGTCAACAACATCTACAACATTGCTATTATTTGTCTTTTGCTCAATAGCTCTATGGGAAGCAATGTGGTTAGCAACAGAACTATTATTAACTCTAACATCTGATCTATTCAACTGCTCACCATATTGTCCAGCCCTAGGCCACATAAAGACATGGCCTAATTTGAAGTCATTAACGTCTCTTAGGATCTTTATTCTTTTTTATTGCATTAACTTTCGCTCAAACACAGCTACCCCATCCAAAAGGCTCTCAAATAATGGATTCACAGTCTTAGCCGAATATTTGTCAGAGATAAGTTCTTGTTTCTCTCTCACGACTTCCCTTAACCTGCTTTCTTCAGGTCCAAAGAAGTCTATTAATAGATGCATATATTTCAAGCTTACCTCCAAATTAAGCTGCTGCCAATGCGCAAGCAGCTCTGGATACTGTGCTCCTTGTGTGGGCATATTAAAAACGTGCAGCCCACGCGGAACAGTCTTTTTGTCTAAACAGAGTTCAAAATTATGTTGTTGTGCCTGTAACCTCTTCAACTTTAAAAAGTCTTGTTCCAATTCCTCCATGCTGTGTTGTAACTGCTCAGTCTCTTCCGACGAGCCGCCAATGTCGTCATCCAATGGGCTGGTCTCATATTGTAATAAAAGGTACCATTGATACAACTACTGCCGAAGGTCCATAAGGAACCAATGAATCCACCGATGAGACCCATGGTGGCAGGTGGAGGATGGGTCATAGAACCCTTGTCGGTTTATGTGGAGAAACATCTGAGACCTGTGATCAGTCAGAACAAATTGGTCCTTAGGGATTCTAAGCAGTTTTTTATAGACCTTTATGAATGCACAAAACAGATTTATGATTTAGATGGGGTGATTTTTGTTACATTTGATGTACAATCACTTTTCACTGTTATTCCAAATGATTTAGGAGTGCAGTTTGTACATGAATATCTCACGGTTAACAGTGACTTTAGTCCAGTGCAAACGGGCCTTATTTGTCATTTCCTAGAGGTGATTCTAGAGAATAATCTTTTCACATTTTATGATAGGATGTATATTCAAAAAGATGGCATGGCTATGGGCACTTCGTGTGCCAATAGTTACACCAATATGTTTCTGGCACACTGGGAAAATATTGTGCTCTTTAAAAAGGATGAGTATAAGCAACATGTAATTTTTTATCGACTTTTGTCGATGACTTGTTTCTGTAATGGAAAGGAAGTCATGTTCAGTTATGTGAGTTTCATCAAATGATGAATGAACTCACTGAGTGTCTGAGATTCACTATTACATGGTGGTATTTACGTATAGAGTATTTAGATTTCTATATAGAGAAGTTGGACAATGGCCTCATTAATACAGGGGTTTATTGGAAAATATGTCATAGGAATTCCCTATTAGCTAGATCAAGTATGCATCCTAGTCATATTTTTCGGAATCTGATAAAAGGTCAAGGTATGACAGCATCTAGGTTGAACCCCTTGTATGAAGGGTTCCAGAGTGAAATGAAAAACCTGGAATCCAGACTAAAAAAGGAGAGGATATAAACAGAGTGAGATTGAAAAGAATTTGTCAGGGATTGGCACACTAAGGGAGGATGTAGTGGCACAGTATTTTGGGCCATGTAAGGAACAGTGGAAAAGGAAAGTATTATCAGTAACAACTATCTTAAAATACCCCTTTTCTTTACCAATGATAAGAAGAACTTGGTTGAGATTTTTAGTAAGAATTGGTCTATCTTGAAGGTAGATACAGGGATCAGTGAGATGGTAGGTGAAAAACCAAGACTCCTGTATAAAAATAGGAAGAACTTAAAAAGACTTCTTTGCTATGATAAGGGGATTAATGAATTTAAACATGAAGAATGTTTCACACTACCCTGTCGTAAATGTAATTTTTGTTTGTTGATTAATACATTGAACATATTTTTTCATCCTGACCTTCAGAGGGAGTTTGTGTTCCATGCCACAGCTACTTGTATGACATCAAATGTGGTATATTTAGAGGAATGTGAAGCCTGTCATTCATTCTATGTTGAGAAGACCAATAGGGTCTTCAGAGACAGGATAAGAGAGCACATGTATAATGTTAAGAAAAAGACATATCATAATGCACTTTCGAAACATATTATGCAGACTGGGGATACACATAGGTTCAGTTTTAGGGTTTTAGAGGTTGTTGCATCACATATTAGAGATGGTGACATCAGAAATCACAAGGAATACAGGGAGACGAATTGGATCATTATTCTTAGAGCTGATAGGAGGAGGGGGTTGAATGAAAGAGCATCTATTAAACCCCTGCTTAAAAAACGGAGGGTACAGAAATGAGATGGAGTTGTATAATTATATATATATATTTTATATATGTTTTTATACACATGTATTATTTACATATATATACTATCATGCATTAATTCCTATATATTTTATATATGTTTTTATACACATGTATTATTTACATATATATATATATATATATATATATATACTATCATGCATTAATTCCTGAATAATGATTTTTTGCTGTTCAATGATGTATATATTTCTTTTTCACGTCAAGAGTTGAGGTTATATAAATTAACATTGTCTTTTTAAGAATTTGTATGAATTAATTGGGACACTATTGCAATTGGACAATGTTTTTTTAAATTTTTATATATAGAGATTTTGTTTTATGAGTTGCTAGATGGTCTGATGAAGCTTATTAGCAAAAGCACTTACCGTATCTGTTTTTACATTCGTTGCTGTTAACAATAAATTTATGAACAAGGAATACAAGGAGCTGCCTGGTTGTTTTGTTGTGAGCATCTGTCTTGGTTTATTTTATAATTATTGAATGGTTCAATAATGTTTATGCACATTTAAGAGGTTTATCAAAAACAGAGCTTGACATAAAATCAGACGTGCTTTCCATGATCACATTCCCCTTGAAACCTGGTTGTTCAAAATAATTTTTCTCACACTAATTAGTGGAGGGAATATTTTTGATGAACCATTTTAAGTTACTTGTTTCCCACTGCTGAGATCACACAAAACTTGGCAATATCTTGATATAAGTAAATACAGACAATGCACCAATTTTCATGCAAATTAAATATATGTTCATATTTTCCACAACGCATGACTTTGAATTAAAAATACATGTTCATCCTTACATAAAGGTGTCCTACTGTTCTGCTATAGTATCTATCTTTAGTATTTGAACGTGTAACTTATGTGTATGCTATGAAACTACTTCCTGTCCCCACTTATAATGGAAAGCCATTTGATTCATTTAAATGTTTATGCATACAATTAGTAAATAACTACACTTATTAACTCATGGTTTGATTAACAACTATTACAAGACCCTGTTTTTGCATTTCGGTAAAGTTAATATGGTTTGGTCCACTTGTACAAGCAGTGATCGGGCAATTTGAAGGCTGGTTCACAGTCCGATCTGTGAAAAAAGCTCTTGTTAAAAAAACGTTTTACTACTGAAATGAATGAGGACATGTCACAGTGTCCAACAGAGGTATTTATAATAATGAAAAAACAAAGCCCACTCAGACCTCCAGTCCCTTCTACTGCTGTGCCTTTTGAAGAAGTATCAATGAATGTGATGCAGTCTCTTGGGAATTGTAAAGTTTCTAGTGAATATTACTGGAGAGTTTTCTAATATTTAGTTCATTTCTAGGAATGAACCAGTAGTATCAAGTATTTTTCAGGGGTTTTAAATGCTGTTACCTGCCACCTTCTTCCCTATTAAGTGAAATAAAAAACAAAACAAATGGAAAATATTTGAAAACTGAGACTGTTGTGCAGGCTCCTAGAATGAATCTAACTAAAAACTACTAGAATAAACTGAGTTGGGGAGGGAATAAAGCTGACAAGAGGCTAAGGAGCTGGAACTTTACTCATTTAAAACCAGAATAGACATGGGGCGGGGAAGGACATAACACTGGTACACAAGACTGAATCAGGGGTGATATGAAGGCTTCATTCTAAAGAAGACATGAAGACATTACTCTGAACAACACAGGGGGAAGGAGGGGGGCTCAGAAAGCAGAAGCTAAGAAGTAAGTAATCCCTGAATCTCCAAAAGTTTGTTTTCTCACACAGGGTTAGGGATTCATGGAATGGACTACAGGAATGAGTGGTGCTGGAGAAGGATCCTAAAAAGGCATTCAGGAAGAAACGGGACAGGTGGAAACAAAAGAAGAGACATTACGGATGGATTGGAAGCAGATTATTAAACTTACTTAAAATGGCAGGCTACAAAGGCTTATTATCTCATTCCATTACATATCTCTCAACTGTCCAGATTTTCGCAGAATGTCCAGATTTTTGCGTAATATTTTTGTTTGTTCCTCATAAAATTTGTGATTTTCTGGATTTGTGTGGCAAATCAGTGAGGATGAAATTCACTAAATTATAACAGGCATTCGGTTTTAGACTTCATATCCTTCAGAAAATGCATGGTAACACAAGACTTTTTATTCTAGCAACTTTATAAGTTTATAAGAGCAATATTTAAAATTTGTCCCTATTTTGGGGGCTTTGTCCCCCATTATTTTTGGTTATGTACATATTTTCTGTGCTAACAGGTTGAGAGCTATGATTGTTAAGCACATGCATGCATGTGGAAGACCATCTCCCATTGCTCAGACATCCATCGTGGTAGAGACATATGGCCACAGCACTACTGCTATTCCTGAAATAACAAAACCATCTAGTTGCAAACAGAAGTGCAGCCGCCTGTATTGACCCCCACATATACTCAGATCCATTCATCACTTTACAATGATTTAAAGAACCAAAACCATTAAGGACAATGATTTCTTTAATGATACTAGTAGATGCCTTTTCTACTTATCTCATGCTCCTGAAATAAATTAAATGTATTTTTTTTTTTTTGCTGCAAAATAGAAAAAAAAAGTTATGCATGTCTGCATTCTACTGTTTTTTATTTGCTGCAAAACAGAAAATAAAAAGCCATATTTTGTTGTTGTGTCTTTCGGCTTTTTCCCGGTTAGGGGTCGCCACAGCGGAACTCTGGTCCGCTAATGATTGGCAGTAGATTTTTACGTGCCGAGTTGCCGGTCCTGACGCACAACTTTCAACAAAAGTATGCCCATTCATGCATGTCCCCACACAGAAGATGCTCTAGCTGAGAATCGAACAGGACAACGTCATACTGTGAGGTGACAATGCTACCGCAGCACCACCACCGCAAGTAAAATAAAAAGCCATATATATTTCATAATTACTTCTTTACACGAGACATCTCCTCTCATCTACCATTGCCCATTCTTGACATTCTCAAGTTCTGTGTGTACAATCATCTCTTTTCCTGAATTAGAGAAATATCTTCTCTCCTAGGAATCCAGTAAAGGAGTGATGGATCAGCAGCCTCTACCTTAATGTAGGTAATTGTTAGGTGAAGTATCACAGGCATATGCCAGTTGACCTTTACCTTAATGTGGGTAATTGTTAGGTGAAGTATCACAGGCATATGTCAGTTGACCTTTACCTTAATGTGGGTAATAGGTGAAGTATCACAGGTATATGTCAGTTGAATTTTACCTTAATGTGGGTAACTGTTAGGTGAAGTATCACAGGCATATGTCAGTTGACCTTTACCTTAATGTGGGTAATAGGTGAAGTATCACAGGCATATGTCAGTTGAATTTTACCTTAATGTGGGTAAATGTTAGGTGAAGTATCACAGGCATATGTCAGTTGACCTCTACCTTAATGTGAGTAACTGTTAGGTGAAGTACCACAGGCATATGTCAGTTGACCTCTACCTTAATGTAGGTAATTGTTAGGTGAAGAATCACAGGCATATGTCAGTTGACCTTTACCTTAATGTGGGTAATTGTTAGGTGAAGTATCACAGGCATATGTCAGTTGACCTCTACCTTAATGAGGGTAATTGTTAGGTGAAGTACCGCATGCATATGTCAGTTGACCTCTACCTTAATGTGGGTAATTGTTAGGTGAATTACCACAGGCATATGTCAGTTGACCTTTACCTTAATGTGGGTAACTGTTAGGTGAATTACCACAGGCATATGTCAGTTGACCTTTAACTTAAAGTGGGTAATTGTTAGGTGAGGTACCACAGGCATATGTCAGTTGACCTTTACCTTAATGTGGATAACGGTTAGGTGAAGTGCCACAGGCATATGTCAGTTGACCTCTACCTTAATGTAGGTAATTGTTAGGTGAAGTATCACAGGCATATGTCAGTTGACCTCTACCTTAATGTGGGTATCTGTTAGGTGAGGTACCACAGGCATATGTCAGTTGACTTTTACCTTAAAGTGGGTAATTGTTAGGTGAGGTACCACAGGCATATGTCAGTTGACCTTTACCTTAAAGTGGGTAATTGTTAGGTGAATTACCACAGGTATATGTCAGTTGACCTCTACCTTAAAGTGGGTAATTGTTAGGTGAATTACCACAGGCATATGTCAGTTGACCTCTACCTTAATGTGGGTAAATGTTAGGTGAAGTGTCACAGGCATATGTCAGTTGACCTCTACCTTAATGTAGGTAATTGTTAGGTGAAGAATCACAGGCATATGTCAGTTGACCTCTACCTTAATGTAGGTAATTGTTAGGTGAATTACCACAGGCATATGTCAGTTGACCTCTACCTTAAAGTGGGTAATTGTTAGGTGAATTACCACAGGCATATGTCAGTTGACCTCTACCTTAAAGTGGGTAATTGTTAGGTGAATTACCACAGGCATATGTCAGTTGACCTCTAATTTTAAGTGGGTAATTGTTAGGTGAATTACCACAGGCATATGTCAGTTGACCTCTATCTTAAAGTGGGTAATTGTTACGTGAATTACCACAGGTATATGTCAGTTGACCTCTACCTTAAAGTGGGTAATTGTTAGGTGAGGTACCACAGGCATATGTCAGCTGACCTCTACCTTAAAGTGGGTAATTGTTAGGTGAATTACCACAGGCGTATGTCAGTTGACCTCTACCTTAAAGTGGGTAATTGTTAGGTGAATTACCACAGGCATATGTCAGCTGAGCTCTACCTTAATGTGAGTAACTGTTAGGTGAAGAACCACAGGCATATGTCAGTTGACCTTTACCTTAATGTAGGTAATTGTTAGGTGAATTATCATAGGCGTATGTCAGTTGACCTTTACCTTAATGTGGGTAACTGTTAGGTGAATTACCACAGGCATATGTCAGTTGACCTCTACCTTAATGTAGGTAATTGTTAGGTGAATTACCACAGGCATATATGTCAGTTGACCTCCACTAATGTAGGTAATTGTTAGGTGAAGTATCACAGGCATATGTCAGTTGGTACTATAGGATGTCAGGCACAGAGGAATACTTGTCAGACGTAACAGACCAGGTGACGTTGACTGACTGAGGCATGCTACCACACTGAATAGTAGTATTAGGTGTAGTGCTTCAATGAAATCATTGTAAGCTCACAAATTTTAAGGAGAAAATTTATTTCCTTTTTGTAAAGAACGCCTATCCAGCCCTATTAGTTACCCTCAGTGTCAGCTCTGCCCTTCCTGCTACTCTTCTCTGACTCATTACAGTCACTTGACCCATCCCCCACCAAGCAGCCATGTTATCTGCTTATTTTACACTATCACATCTCCTTCTGGCAGTGGTTGGCATAGCCCTTCACTCAGTTCTGTGATCACACTATGATTTAGCAACCATTTTCTGGAGCAGCAGACGGGTTGGATGTTTGGTTAGCTGACAATCTAGCATCTGTGCTGAAGTGTCTTCATGCCGGTGGTGAGAAATATTAGCCTGCAGATTGCAGGTTAGATGTGTGCAGTGGAACAAGGAGGACTGAAAAATGTCAGACTGTTCTTTTTTGAAAGCTTTGTAAAAGTCGTGCAACAAAATTATGATTCAGTGACTGAATGACAAGACAAGGCATCTAGACCTTGTAGGAAAAAGCTGCTTTCTGAAGCTGTAGTTCATTATGTTTACAGTCGTAATCTACCCATTACAGTAAAATTACAACCAAGTTCTCTCTTCAGTGAAAAAGGAATGCTAGTTATTTATAATATTAACCTCCGTCCTTTCTCTAGCTAGCTACGTATATCTGTACAAAAATGACATGGACCAGTAATAATTAACCCCTTCTAGTCTACCTGCTTAAACTTCCTAAGCTGTCTTCTAAAATTCTTTTTTCCATATATAGATACATATATATATAGTTCATGGACATTTGACCACAGGTTTATTTTTGTTGGCATAGAAATTAGGTGATTCAAATGATCGAAGCTACATACAACTAAAGGTACATTTGACTGAATAGTCATTTTCATCAAAATAATTCTACATAACATACATGCAATAAAATCTTTTACTGGCATGAGGCTGGGCCCTCTGCACCCTCCACATGCCCAGAACCTATATATTTAACTCTAGGATTGCAGACCCATGGAAAAAATATATATCAGACACACACAGTGAATCAGTGCTACAGCACAAACCCAAACATCTAAAGAGCTGGGGGGTACAACATGATGATGCCCATTGACAACCCACACAAAATCTCCTAAAATCCTAAACTCCTAAAATCAAAAATGACACCAATATGACTCAAAAATACCATTTGTAGTCTTTTAGAATTTTTGATGAAATGACTTTTCAATCAAATGTACTTTCAGTCAAATGTAGTTTCAGTCAGTTATCAGATTTCTCTGTCTGTATAATAAACCAGCGATCAAATGTCATGTAACTATACCTATATCTATATCTATATCTATATCTAAGGTTCATAGGTTCATAGATTAGTACTAGACTAACTGCCCTTGTTGGCCATTTTAAGCCTAGCCAATTACCCCTGTGAGAATCAAACCCTGCACCTTGTGTCTGTGAGGTAAACACCTTAACCATTATGCCAGCCTCCCACCCCTCTCTATATCAATATCAATATCAATATCAATATCTATATCTATATTTGTATCTGTATCTACATCTAGATAGATAGCTATAATCATATGGGAATCTGATAAAAACATATGTGTTTCTTTGATAATCACTTATCTTTTCCAGCACATACAAAATATGTTCTCCTTTTACATTGTCGCATTTTTCTTGACTTTACAGAACTTTGGAATGCTGTTTGGATTATTTCTTTGAATAATACTATGCAGGTTGATAATTCCACTACATCAATGGCACAGAAAGAGTTAACAGCTTTCACAGCTTAAGCTAGAATGCTTTCAGCAGCAAAATGGCTGATACGCTGATGGACAGATGTTTCAATTTCTATTCAGTTATGTTTTTCTATTTAAATTGTAGAGGCACAAAGTAACTTAATAGGGCTTAGTTTAAACAGAGCTGGATGGGAACATTAGCAACTTTTCACAAGTCTGACTCACAAAAGGTTATTATCACTGCTAGATAAAGTCTTTCCATTAGGTTTTTGAAAAGACGTTTCTTTTTTCCCTCCTTTTTCTTCCCTGAAGCATGACCGAATTTCCATTCAGATAACGAAATGAGACAACATGACGAAGTTTTATACTGTGCTGGAAATGCAGGTCTGGAGCTTAACAAAAATGGAATAAAAAAGCTCTTAGCTGCGACCAAAGAGATTTCTTAGCAATCATCAGAAAATGTAAAAGGGACAGACTGATGGGCACAGTGTGAGGCATTGCATTAATGTCAATGTAAGGGAAGCATGTGAAATGTCATGGCATATCAGCTCTCAGTAATTCTTAGTAACTACAGTTCAAACTCATAACTTCACTTATTTTACAGTTTGGCAAACCAAAGTGTTTAAATAACTTATAGAGCCTTGAATAAAATTAGCCTAAGGGTACTGTCAAGTATTATGGAATCCACCAAACAAGCCACACTCTATAGCCTCCTGGGACAGAATCGGGACACCTTCAGTGTCAACCCATCAGCAAGCAAACAGAATCAAGAGTGTTGTCCGGATGCCTGCAGTGGCAACCTCTCAGCAAACAGATGTTGGAGAAGGGCAGAAGCCGAAGCACTGTCATTTTTTAATTTTTTTTTTTTTTCAAGAGCAACTTATCTTCCTTATGTTTGATCTGAGGGTTACCTGCCTGAGTATCTCCACCCATGGCTGAGCTATATCACATTAACCAGCTCAGAGACACATACCCACTAAGTAACTGTTTAAAGAGTTGCACATTCCCCTACTACAAAGCAATATCCACAATCCCAACAAGAGTATATTTTATCTATTTTAGGATGTCCAGTGAAATCACATAATATATCATCCTGCCTGAAGTTAAAAAACAGATTCTGTTATCTCATATCTGTAAATCACTCAAAAAAGATTGCAATATATTTGCTGTAGAAAGTGTGTGTGTCAGTACTTGCTTAACAGCAGATCTTTTAAAGTGTTATTCCTATCCGGCTACTCCTGCAGAACCATGAGGTATTAAGGACTCACTGACCTGATGCAGTAAGACGGTTTCACCGATGACAATAGCACATTCTGCCATGAAATTGAGAAGATAGTTAAAAATGCAAAAAATAATAAGTAAGCATAACAGTAAAAACGTGTTCTCAAGTGCCTTCTAAAATCTCTTAATGCAGGTAGTCAGCAGTACATGTGTACAATTGTAAAGAAACAGCCATGGCAAAGAGCAAGGGTTAAAGCCAAGAATTTGCGCAACCTGTTTCCACCATAATGCATCCATGCATGTAGGCAACTGTTCTGGTATTTCTTTTTTCACCAGACACTAAATGACCTATGAGCAACCATACTGAGAAATGACATCCAAAAGATGGATTCCAAATGTGATCACTTAATAATCTTATCAGCTGCTTGTAAGTAATAATAAAAAAACAAAAAAACAAAAAAAAAAAAAGCACCCCAAGAAGAGGAAGTAATATGTAGAGTTGAAGAAGAATGGCAGTGCCTCAAAACAGCATGTGTAAGGAAGATATGCAGCCGAGCCAGGTATGGAATAAGGTACATAAGGAAAGCTGATGGTGGAATGCAGACGTCCAGGAAGTTATCAAAAGAAAGAAAGTGCAGGAAAAAGTGGGAGATAGAAAAGATGGACCAAGCTGGGAAGGAATACTGGTTGGCTAACAAAGAGGATAAGAAAAGAGTTGCGATAGCAAATAACAGGGCATCGGAGGCACTCAGCTTCTGATAAGTAACTCAGTAGGTGGCACAGAGAACCTATAGCAGGTTGTAAGGCAAAGACAGAAAGATAAAGAAGATAGTCAGACCCCTTCATAAGGGATGCCAGCAACAAACTGCTCACCGGTCCACAGGACATTAGGCAGATTGAAAGGAGTACTTCTAGCAGCTTCTGAATGAACAAAACCCCATAGAAGCTGTACTGCCCCAGGTACAGCCTGCGATGAGAGAAGAAGAAGGGGAGCCCACCCTAGAAGAAGTAAGAACAGAACTAAGGAAAATGAAGTCAGGGAAAGCAGTAGGCTAAGCAGAGGTCACAACATATATGCTAAAGATGCTGGGTGAGACAGAGGAGAAATGGCTCCTGAGGCATAGCAGTGTGGAGAGAAAGGCATATACCAGATGACTGGAAAATAAGCATACTCACTGACAGTGTACAAGAACAAAGGGGACATCCACGACTGTGGGCAGTACAGAGGTATTAAACTCCTGTCACATTGCATGAAAAACTCTGGAGAGGGTGATCGATAAATGGATAAGCAAAGTACTACAGAGGAAGATGGGAGAGGAGCAGTTTGGATTCAATCAGGATGCAGCACAAATGACCCAACGTTTGTAATGAAACAGTGGAGAAGAAGCTAGAGATGAGAAAACAGTCCAATTGGGCATTCCTAGATTTGGAGAAAGCATATGGCAAGGTCCCAAGAAAGCTGATTTGGACAGTCCTGCGGTGGTCTGAAGTCCCAGAAACATTGGTAGAATTGGCAGGCTATGTACAAAGATTCAATGACTCAAGTACAAACAGTGTTCAGACTTATAGAAGGGTTTCCATTGTGAATGAGTGTGCAACAGGATTCAGGTCTGAGCCCACTGCTGTTCATACTGGTGATGGATTATATTAGCAAACAGGTTACAGGGGATAGATCAACAAAGTTGCTGTATGCAGACAGTGTGACATTACAGGCAGACTAAGTAAGAACTTCATCAAAGTACAGGGGTTGGAATGCAAAACTGAAGGCACTCAAGGGATGAAACTAAGTACAGATAACACAATGGTAATGGCAGAAAATTGGGGAAATCAGAAGAAGCTGAGAATTGAGATAGAAAGGAAGATAGTGAAATGGGTTAACAGTTTCAAGTATCCGGGAGGGGTGGATGAAGAAAAGAGAAGTCTGACTGAAGAGATCAAAGCTAGAATCAGAGGGGCTGCAGACAACTGGCATACAGTGTTAGAAGTAGTGTATGACAGAAGAATGCCAAAGAAACTGAAAGGTAAGGTGTAAAACACAGTGGTGCAACCAGCATGACTGTATGGTACAGAAACCTGAGCAGTAAGGGCACAGCAGTTGAGGAAGCTAGAGGTGATTTAGATGAAGTGCTTTAGGCAGGTGGTAGGATGCACCCTTTGAGACAGATGAAGAAATGAGAACCTCAGTGCAGATGCCATAGTAGCTGCAGTTGCAGAGTAGGTCAAAGAGAACAGATTATGGTGGTTTGAACACTTGTGCAGCAAAGCAGAAGACAATCTGGTGAAGAAGATTTGGGATACACAGGATGAAGGTAAGAGGAAATGAGGACATCCAGCAAAGAGGTGGGAGGATTGTGTGAGAAACGATCTGTGACAATCAGGCATGAGGGTCGAAGAAGGCATGAGTGCAACAATGAATCAAGAGAGATGGTGACAGTTAACACAACACCCCGACACCAGGGAGAAAATGAGAAAAAAGGGGGTTGATGCTGATGATTGGCATGAATACCTATGATGAAATACTATACTGGCAGTGAATCCTTTATTGCTAGATATACACTTTAGATCATTTTTTATTTATTTTTTATTTATTTATTTGTCTTTGTTTACTGGGAAAGTCCAACTTGGTAATACCACTTTTCAGCAGACGCCCGGGGAGAAAAGCTCCATTTGCTTAAATTGCATTATAGTAAGTTCCAGTTAAACACAGAGTAGTTACATTTCCATTTACATTTATACAGAAACAGTAGTTACATTTATACATTCTAAGATTTTACAGACGTGGAAGTTACTAAAGAGAAAGCTATTGTGCAGCTTAGTGGATTGTATAGGCAGTAGCTATGTATAAAAATTGCTTTGTCATTTCAGCGAGAGGTTGAGAGTATTCTGTTTGAGTATTTGGAGAGGATCGTACAGTGAACACAAAGTTTTAATCTTGTGATGAGCATGTGCAGGACCAACATTGGTTAAGATGTTGATTAAGCAGTGGTGTAAAACTATTGAGTTTGTTGGAGAGTTTTATTTCTGTGGGGATACTATTTCAGAGTTTAGCAATGTATTGGGAGTAGAGTGAGTCTCCTCCTGGAACATTATTTGACTTATTTGTAAGTAATAAGAATTTGTTATTTGAGTGGAGGTCCCTTGCTCGAAAGTAGGATAGTAATAAGTTATGTAGTGCAGAGCATTTTTCTGGATGATGAATGAGTTTGTCTACTGTAGTTAGTTGTGAATATAAACAAACAACCCGTCGTGAAACCAGGACAAATTCCAATAAACAGACAAGAATGTACGAAAAATAACACTGTGATTTATTAAAAACAAAAAACAAACCAAATGAGTTTTCTCTTAAATCTGTTGCCAGAAGAAACATTGTCACCTTCTCTGTGGTTAAAATATGATTGAAAATTCAGTTTCCTAATGTAAATCTTCAATTCAGTCAATACATCTACAATATTCACTCAACTACTGGTACAAATGTAAATCCCTTTTTAAAAAGTTGACAATAAGAAGGTGGTGGCCAGAGTTTTTCTTGCAGTATCTAAAAGGAATCCATTGATCCTTTGATTTTATATTTTGTTGAATTCATCATGAAAACAAACTGTTCTATCTATCTATCTATCTATCTATCTATCTATCTATCTATCTATCTATCTATCTGTCTATCCATCTAATCAACTTAGTAAAAGAGTCATAAAAATACTGAAAACAAATTTTGCTACACTAGAAAGGAAAGCAAGGCAAATACCACAAACAAAACTAGGAAAGAATGAAAATAATACAAAAAACTAACATTAATTATTGTAAAAACGTAAGAAATTTTAAAATGCATGAATTGATTTAAATATATGAGTGAGGGACACATATTTGTGGATGGCAACAAGCACTATTTCACACATACAACACTGTTCCATAAAGTTATGTCTGCATTTAAACCTTCGTACCCCAACTCCTCAATTCTTTGCAAGAGGTATAACCTGTAGAACTTCCAGTAAACAGGTTGGACTAACTAAGATTGGCTCAAAGCAGATAGGGTAAGGCAAACAATTGGACATGAAATGTTGCTTGTCTTTTCGCCTTTTCCCGGTTAGGGGTCACCACAGCGGAACTCCAGTCCACTAATGATTGGCAGTAGATTTTTTTTTATGGTGCCGGGTTGTCAGCCCGACGCCCAACCTTCAGCGAAGGCACCCCCATTCACAGATGTCTTTCGGAGGCCACTCAACCACGGGGAGGACATGCAGACTCCACACAGAAGGCACTCCAGCCAAGAATCGAACAGGAGAACCTCTTGCTGTAAGGCAACAACACTACCACTGTACCACCGCGGCTTTCAAACAATTGGACATGAAATGACATTTGGTAAACCACTCCTGAAGTATAAAGAAGGACAATAACAAGACAGCATGACCTAATGAAGGGTACACCCTGAAGGATACATTGTTTCATAAGTTACTTTGTAGCTGTTCTTTGTTCTGAAAGAATAGCTCCTCCATAATAATGTATATTTTATAAACTTTTCTGTATATATTCCTGAAATATGTCAGTTGTTTTGTACATGTTATATTTTAGAATACTGTAAAATTATACCAAAAATAAGAGAGAGCTCCTCCTGCTGACTGCAGTTTTGAATAACTCAAATAAAGTATGTTATCTGTTTCAAAAAGAATATTCTTTTAATGCAGCAAGTCCAAAGATATTACATCTAGATGAGGCTATAACCAAAAAAGGGACAACGTCACCCCAACAATATGCCCAACAGCTTATCTAAACCATATAGATTAAACAGACAATAAGCACTTCTTTGTACGTACTACGTGTGCATTGACAAGATAAACTGACATAAAATAGGCAAAACAACTAAACAAGTGATGTGATTTGCTTATTACATACCCTGAAACAACATCAAGGAGATCTTAGCTGTAACCTCTGTGGCAAAACACCACTTAATGTGTGATGCATAGGCGAAGATATGGTAACAATGTTGTTTTCTTTGTTTATTTGTTTTTGAGCATTCTGTTATGGCTGATTTATGTCTTCCCTATAAAAGGATTCATGAAGTCAATATATCAGAGAAATAATGGCTTCATGCACTAAGAAATCTATAGGCAATCCAGTACTGTTCCCTGATTTATTGTACAGTTCTGTTGTACTACTAGACTCCTCAGGTAGGCAGATGACCTACTACAAGGTGCTAAATTTCCTGTTAAGATACTTTTGCCAACCAAGTTAGTCATACTATGCATATTATTTATTTTGAGGGTAAACATGAGGAAGAACTTATAGGAATAAGAGCAATTTTGTTAGGGAACCTGAGATACTCTGTTCTTTGACAGAGGAGGTCATTTGGATTCTGCCTGTTCAAAAACATGAGTTTTTCTGCTGTTATGGACATAAAGAGGGAAGCAGAGGATACTGTGTTTGCCACAAGCAATGAAGGTGAAGGCTTACCTTAGACTGTTCTCCAATATCTATTGAGTGAAATTGAGCTAAGAAAAAAAAAACAGCGGCTACATCCTAGATGATTCAGTAGGTTGGGGAACTGACAGAAAAAATGAATAAGTAACATGTGTTACCTGACATCTCAGATCAGCAGATACCCCTAAGAAATGAGGAATCTGACAGTGATGAGGTACTGCTGGAAGGAAATTTTAAAAAATAGAGAAGGGTCCTGACAAAAATAACTGGATGTGGTGCTGAATGTACAGCAATTGCTATACACAAAAGCTGTGGATGGAAGAGATAACAAAGCTTTTCCATTGTGAAGGAAACAAACTCTTGTAATTCTGAAGTAAATTAATTGATCTGCTGGAGGGAGTTACATTTCTGACTGTAATGAAGCCAGGGTGTGGCTACTTAACAGTTGCATAAACTTATCCATATCGATAAAAAAAAAACTTTGGAGGTTTCCTTTGAAATAACGAATGATGCTGTAGTTACACAAAAGAGCCAATGTTATATTTTATTAAGAAGATTTCTGGGAGGGGTATAAAATGCAAGTCTTTATATAGTTTAGAATGGATGCAATAGTGGATATTGAAGTTAAGCAAGAATTTTAAAGCCTTGTGCCGACATTTAGAACATACTTAATCTTCTCAGGTTTGAACTGAAGGCTGTTTAGTAGCTTCACTTTACATTTGTAGGAAGAGAAATGGAACATTTTCCCAATAAATTTGTAGGAAGAGAAATGGAACATTTTCCCAATACATTTGTAGGAAGAGAAATGGAACATTTCCCTTTTTTTTCCTATTAAGAACTGTAAATGGGTGCTTTGGTATGACAGCCAGTTGGTAATAAGTCATTTTTTTCTGCAGAAGAGGCATGTTTCAGCAGGTTGTCTAAAGAGGAGATGTGCAGTCTGCTGTAAATTTTGACATATGAAAACAACTTGTCATAGAAAGTGTGCTGAACGTTATTCATCTGAATGTTATTTGGTAGACTGTAAACTAGTTATAGAAGGTACTCTAGTAAAGGAAAGGGAAGATTTCCTCAGAAAATAAAAATCAGACATCTTTAGAAGAGGTGGATATTTTTTTCAGATTGGAATTTGACGGAGTGAAACACTGACATAATCAGATCATTCTGAGACTCCAAAAAACATATGAGGACAGTTTTGAAAAGAAAGTATTAACATAACTATTGAAAATGGAAGTGGGGCATTTAAGAACATAGATGGAAAGGATATAACAGAAAATTACATGTGTGAAAATATAAGAAAGAGAAAAATAATAAAATGAGCTATGGAACAAAAAAGAAATGAGATCCATAAATAAATTGTTGTGTCTTTTGGCTTTTCCCGGTTAGGGATCGCCACAGCGGAACTCCGGTCCGCAATTGATTGGCAGTAGATTTTTACGTGCCGAGTTGCCGGCCCTGACGCACAACCTTCAACAAAGGTACGCCCATTCACGCATGTCTCCACACAGAAGACGCTCTAGCTGAGAATCGAACAGGACGTCTTACTGTAAGGCGACAACGCTACCGCAGCACCACCACCGCCATAAATACATAACATAAATAAATGAGAACATGTTCATTAAATATAAGCACTTTTTAAAAGTAAAATTAAATGAATTGTTCTTTAAATGGGTAGGTAAATATGAACCAGATACAGTTTATCTTCATTGTATTAGGTTTATAAGGGAGAAAGATGGAGAGAATTAAGGCTAGGTGAAAGGAGAAATTATATGGCCCTTTGGTGAACAAAACTTAATAGGGTGTTGATTAAGACCTCTAGGGAAAAGTAAAATTAACAACATGATCATTTTCAGAGTGGAAATTGGAGGATTGTTAAGATGTCACTTCATGGTTGGAAATAAACTATACAATTAATGAATATTTATGCTCTAGTAAAGAAGAGGAAAGATTTGCTCAAAAAGGTAGAAAGTACAGTTTTGTACCTACCATAAATGTAGATGTCCGAACTGGATAGCATCTGCAGTCATAACAAGTGGGTTGTCCTGTCGTCAGGCAGCCCTGCAGTCGGCCGGATTCCAAAGTCCGGGTCCGGCTTCGGCTGATGTCGCACTCCACCCGACGTCATCTCTGCTGGTCTTCGGGTATAAAAGCATCAGCCGACGCCATTTTCCTCAGTGTTTCTTGCCCCAGATGCCAGTAGCCCTCTTGCAGGGTAAAATTTGGATAGATGCCAATGTTTCCAAATAGATAGTGGTAAACACAACAATAAGCATATATGTACATATATACAAACAAATACACCATAAAAGACTCCCCCCCCAACAGCTAGCTATTAGGAGGGTAGACACCCTAGGAGTACCACAGAGGGGAAGGAGGGAGGGTAATCCTGACTGCAGATGCTATCCAGTTCGGACATCTACATTTATGGTAGGTACAAAACTGTACTATGTCCTTCATGGATGCATCTGCAGTCATAACAAGTGGGTAGAATACCATAGCCAGCTAGGGAGGAGGATAAAGGTAGATTATGGTGTGTTTAAGATCCCTTGCAGTACAGCAGTGGCAAACCCTGCTCGGGATCTGGAATAAAGAGGCAAATTATAATGCTTGGCAAATGTATGCACGGAGGTCCAAGTAGCCGCCTCAATAATGTCTTTGGTTGCCACTCCTCGTAAGAAGGCTGTGGTAGTGGCTGTTGCCCTTGTAGAATGAGGTCTTATGTTCTGTGGAATTGGTTTTCCATGGAAGGAGTAACAGAATCGTATGCAATTTCCTATCCATTTGGAGATTGTCTGTTTAGAAATAGCTTTTCCTTCCCTTCCAGTTGCATAGGCTACAAAAAGTTGGTCAGTCTTTCTGCTATTTTTTGTTCTGTCCAAGTAGTAGCGTAGCTGTCTATGTACATCCAAGGTATGCAGTATTCTTTCCCCTCTGTTTTGTGGGTTGGGAAAGAAGGAAGGTAGGTGGATTGCCTGGTTTAAAGATACTCTGGATACCACCTTAGGCATAAATGTAGGATTAGTCCTCAAGGACACTCTATCTTGGTGGAAGATTAGGAAGGGTTGCACTGCCATTAAGGCCTGTAGTTCTGAAACCCTCCTTGCTGAAGTAATTGCCAGTAGGAAAGCAGTTTTCCATGACAGGTGTTGTAGGTCTGCTGTTGCTGCTGGTTCAAAGGGTGCTAGTGTCAATTTTTCTAGCACAAAGTTTAAGTCCCAAGCTGGTAATGGTGGTTTCCTGGGAGGTTTTACATTCTTGATTCCTCTGAGGAACTGCCTGAGCAAAGGGTGTGAAAAAACAGGAGGATCAAAGCTGTATTCTGCTGAAATAGCTGATGCATGTATCTTGATGGAGGAGTAGGACAGGCCTGAATGAAGAAGTTCGGCCAGATACTCCAGAATGTTAGGCATATCTATGTTTGACACATCTTTTCCTCTGTCGGTACTCCAAATGACAAACCTTTTCCATTTTCCAGCATAGTTCTTTCTTGTTGAAGGTCTGCGTGCTTCAAGAATAATGTCTTTAACTCTTTGGGAAAGTTCTGGATTAGCTGCTGCTATGTGATGTTCCATGCAGTCAGTTGCAGCGTTTTTAGGTTTGGATGTATGATGCTGTAGTTGTTCTGAGTTAACATCAAGGGCATCAGGGGTATTGGCCACATGTTGTTCCGAGACATGCTCTTCAGTAGTGGATACCAGTGTTGTCTTGGCCAGTTTGGGGCTATCAGGATTATCCTTGGACGTTCTTCCTTGATTTTTAGTAGTACCTTGTGTATCAGTGGAAGAGGAGGAAATGCATATGCTGTTAGGCCTTCCCAGTTGAAGGAGAGTGAGTCCACTTTCCATGCTAGTGGGTGGAATGTCCTCGTGCAGAATTTTTTGAGCTGGTGATTGAGAGGTGATGCGAATAGGTCTATCTGTGGCATTCCCCATTTCTTTGAGATGGTCTTGAAGATGTCCGGGTGCAGCTTCCATTCGTGAGCATCCAGTGGTTCTGCTTAGTATGTCTGCTAGAGTATTGTCTTTCCCGGTACAAATATTGCCTGTAACTGAATGTTGTAGCTGAGTGCTAGGGTCCACAGCTCCAAGGTCATTCTGCATAGGGGGTATGAATGAGTGCCTCCCTGTTTGTTGATGTACCACATGACTGTGGTGTTGTCTGTCCTTATCATCAACTGGCCCTCTTTGAGGAAAGGTTTGAACTTTTGGATTGCCAGTTTTACTGCCAGCATTTCTTTTAGATTGATGTGCAGGTGAATTTGATCCTGTGTCCACAATCCTTGCACGCATTTGTCCAGCATGTGGGCCCCCATCCTAGATCTGAAGCGTCTGTTGTGATGGTCTGGCTTGGTTGACATCTGCGGAAGGGCAGGCCTGGGTTTGACTGGCATGCCTGAGCCCACCATAGGAACTCCTGTTTTAAGCATGGAATTAGTGGGATTTCTGTTTCTAGACTGTGTCTGTGTTGGGACCATAAATTCTTTAGGTACCACTGTAGTTTCCTCATATGTAGTCTGGCAAATGGGACCAAGATTATGCATGATGCCATGAAGCCCAAGGCCTGTAGAAATTTTCTTGCTGTTAACTTGTTCAGTTTTGTTAGTGCCAAGAAGTAAAGAGGAAGTTCCTTTTGTTTTTCTGTAGTCAGGAATGCCATTTGTTGTACTGTGTCCAATTCCGCGCCCAAGAATGTCCTTGTTTGGGATGGTATCAGCCTTGACTTTTGTAAATTGACTGTGTATCCCAGTCCTTGTAGCAAGTAAATGACCCTTTGTAAATCTGTTGTCAGCTTGCTTTTGTTGTCCCCTTGTAGCAGGCAGTCGTCCAGGTATGGGTAAATTTGAATCCCCTGTAGTCTGCAATGGCGATTACTGATGCCAGGCATTTTGTGAATACTCTGGGCGCAGTAGATAAGCCAAAGGGCAATGCTGAGAATTGAAAGTGCTCTGATCCTGCAAGAAATCTGAGGTATCTTCTGCAGATTGGTCGAATTGGGACGTGCAGGTATGCCTCCTTGAGATCTAGAGTTACCAGCCAAGACTCCTTGCCCAGCATGGGAAGAAGTTGCTGTAGGGTCAGCATTTTGAATTTTGGGACAATGATGTATGTATTTAAGGTGGACAGGTCGAGAATTGGTCTCCAACTTTTTTCCTTTCTTGGAACTAGGAATAGTCTGGAGTAGAACCCCTTTCCTTGTTCTGCTGGTGGCACTTTTTCCACAGCTCTCATGTTTGCTAACTCCATTATCTGGCGTAGAGCCTCTGTTTTTTGATGTGGAGGTAGATTTGGCATTCCTCTTTTGACTGGTAAAGTGTGGAAGTGAAACCGGTAACCCTGATCTATGGTTTGTAAAATCCACTTGTCTTTTGTTATGTAGTGCCAGTTCTTTGAAAATAAGGTTAACTTTCCGCCTAGAGGAGCTGCTATTTGTTCCCTGGTAGGTGGATTTAGGATTAAGTCACTGTGGCTGTGCTGATGTAGAGGCAGTGGCTGTGTCTGTGCCTCTGTTGTTACCTTGCCACTGTCGTCCTCTGTAGGCACCTCCTCTGGATTGGGTTCTGCCTCTGGAACGTCTATTCCTGCCCCTTTGAAATTTTGCAGAGTCAGGAAAGGACCAATTTTGGCAGGCCAGTTCCTGCTAAACCTTGGGGTTGGACTTGCAGGAAATCTTTAACAGTTTGAACAGATTTTGCCTTTTCTTCCATTTTCTTCATAACCTGCTGGGCAGGTGTACCAAACAAACTTGTCTTGTCCATAGGAGCATCTAGCAACTTAGCTTTAACATGATCCGGTAAAGCTTGTTCCTTTAACCATGCATGTCTTCTTATCACTGTGCCTGTCATGGCTGATCTAAATGAAGCCTCCAGTGCATCATAGCCACATTTTAAAGAATGGTTGCTAACCTGTTGTATGTTATTTACCATCTCTAATACATATTTCTTATCAAGAGATTCATCAGTAGTTAGCTTTTAGTTAACTGATCAAGCATAAACTCTTGGTATTGTATCATGTGAAACTGACAGTTTAAAGCTCTAGCTGAGAGAGTAGCTGAAGTGTAGACCTTTTACCCCATCTGTCTAGTGACCTTGCTTCCCTTTCAGAAGGAATAGGGTTTTTAGCTGTGGTTGCGGCTACTGCCTTGGGACCCTGGGATATAGTTTCTGGGTCTGCAAGAGGAGCCTTGTAAAGGTGGTGATGAGTATCTGGCACCCTGTAAAATCTGTCTGGTTTGGCAGGGGCTGGGGTAAAGAATCTGGAGCGGAGCAAACATCATTGAAAGCATCATCCACCACAGAGAGAACAGGAGGTATAGCTAAGGGCCTGTGCTGTGGTAGGTGCAGAAAAGTCCTAAGTCTTTTTCTGGAGTCTGAAAAATCCTGTTGCTGCCATTGGAACTGTTCTCGCATGGCATGCAGGGTTTCTCCAAAGGAGAATTCTTCTGGTGGGGAAGCAGCTGGAATGGATTCTTCAGCATCAGAATCTTCAAATTGGAAAAGGGAGCCTCAGGCTGGTCAGTTATGTCTGATTCATGAGCAGAATCATCAGAAGACACTGGCTCAGGGGGCTCTGCCCTAGGTCTCTTCTCTGGGGGCTGAGAGGCCCTGTCTGGGTGAGATTGAGATCCTCTAATTAAAGAAATTAAATCTTCTGCCAAAGAAAGCATTTGAGAACTAGAAGAGGGCCTGGATGAGGGGGGTTTAACAGGCACTGATTTAGTAGTCTTGGCTGCTTTAGCCCTGGCGAAGGCCTTAATGGACATGGCTGCTGGAGGCCTAGCAGCACCACGTGCTGGGGTAGAGACATCCAAGGGGATGGTATCTGATAAGTCAGTCACCGTAGTGGGTAAAATTTCTGAGGTCGATTCAAGAATTGTAGCAGGGGCCTCAGTTGTAAGAATAGGTTCAGCTGTACTTTGAGCAGTTTTCTCGGTTTTGGCCGAAACCGAGACACTCGCGGTTTGCTTTGCCGTGGTTTCGGCCGAAACCGCGGACCGCGAGTGTCGGTCTTTATCTTTGCGTTTTTTGGGGGTAGTCGGAGAATCCGACGACATAATGTACGCAAAATCAGTACCGAAAAACTGTTCTGCAAACTCCGACCGACGCCTAAGCGTTCGTCGGTTGAAAGAGGCACAGGCCGAACAGGCTGCTACGTCGTGGGCTGGGCCTAAACAAGGCAGACAGTAAGAGTGGAAATCTTTATGAGGTATTTGTTTCCCACAGGTTAAACAATTGTTAACTTTTTCTGACATCGGCTGAGGCAAGAAAGAGTCCCCAACGGGGTACTTAGCTTTAGAAGTCTTCGAAGTAGTATTCGGTAGAAGTAATCTCTGGATCCGACCGACCGGCACTTGCGAACAGCTTCTGCTTCGGGCGCCACGCGGCAAGAAAGACTGAGGAAAATGGCGTCGGCTGATGCTTTTATACCCGAAGACCAGCAGAGATGACGTCGGGTGGAGTGCGACATCAGCCGAAGCCGGACCCGGACTTTGGAATCCGGCCGACTGCAGGGCTGCCTGACGACAGGACAACCCACTTGTTATGACTGCAGATGCATCCATGAAGGACATCCTTACTTATTAATAATGTGTCCATAGGTTCATAGGTGTGTACTTGGCAAATGACCACTAGACCATTTTAAGTCTAGCCATGCATCCTAACTCTCTGACAAGTTCTGGTACCCTTGATAAGTGTAAACAGGGGTCTGGGAGATGAACCATTTACAGGCTGCCAATGTTCTAATAGAGATGCATGTTTTAAACCAGGGAAGAAGTTCCTTTTCCTTATCCGATGGTGCAAATTACACTTGAATTGGGTTAGTGAGAAACTCAGCTTCATATCGATGGCAAGCCTGTCCAAAGAATGGAGTAGTCTCCAAGATACATACATACCTGTCTTTCCAGCAGGTCCTATTTATATCTCAGGCAAGTTTCAAGTCTTTAGAGTGGGTAATTCTGCTGCTGTTTGTTTTGCAGACATGCAGGAGGTCCATCAGGGTGGAGTCTAATAATTCCTTGTATTCCAGGCATAGATTTCCCCTCAGCAGTCTGTAGGGGACAGAATACAGGGATAGGGCTTTGAGATGGTCTGTATAGGACATGTTAATTATGCCCTATATTCTTTTAGTGAGGAAACTCTGTGGACATTCCAGTTCCTGGATGTACCTGGTTAGGTACATACAAAAGGGACAACTGTTCTCAGTGATAGTTCTGATGAATGCTGAACCCAGTGGAACAATGACCTCTTAGGACCCAGATACCATACATTTGTTCATAAGATGCACAACATAGAATGATTTCCTCATTACTGTAGACATGTGATGGTCAAAGGCCATGGTCAAAGGCTAGATTACTGTCTATGTGTATACCTAAGTCCCTGACTACTGGGTCGACTATTAACGGTGTGTTGTCAAATTATAGTTACCAGGAGTGGATAACTTCTCTAAGGATACTATTATGCATTTCTTAGCATTTAGTTTTAGCTCATGGCTCTGACACATTATTTGTCTTTGTCAGCTTTTCCTACAGAACATTAGTGTCAGTGGAGGATTCTATGACCGCTCCTAATTTGCAATCATCTGCACATTTGGTCAGCCAGAAGCCCTTGACATTGGTTTTCACTTCAGAGATGTAAATGCCAAAAATGAGAAGTCCCAGGAATTATCCCTGAGGGACTCAGCTTGTGACTGGCCTCTACATAGAGGTGGACTCTCAGTTATAACTTCCTGGGTCCTGTCTGTGAGCCAGCTGACTATCTAATGGGTGACAAAAGGGCTTATACCTAATCTCTTGAGTTTATCAACAATGCCAGAATGGAGTAATGTATCAAATGCCTTGGCCAGGTCAAGGTAGGCAGTGTGAACTCGTTTGCCCTTATCCACTGCTTTGGAGACCTTCTCAAAGAGTTCCACTGGGGTTAAGTAGGCATGGCCTGCCCTTGACAACACCAAATTGGGCTGGATCCAGTGTCTGGATGTTTCCTATGTCACTACTGATCTTTTTTATGATAATTATTTCAATGGCTTTGCATATGAGACTATTGAAACTTATGAGTCTGTACTTTCCAGGGTCTGTTGATGCTCACCTCTGTTGAGAGGGATGATTGTTGTTGGTCTACATTTGTGAGGCATGAAGCCTGTTTGGAGGCTAAACTTAAATAGCAATTTCAGATGGCCTGATAGGTCATGTTCCATACTGTTTTAGAAGGCATCCTAGAATATTGTCTGGACCCATGAATGCAGTGTTCTTGGCCTTAAGAGAGAGCATTGAGGATATGTTTCCTAGTGATAGTAGGGGAGTTATATTTGATGGTATGTCCTGAGGGATGGTTGAAGAGGAAAGAGGGGTAAAGTTAGAATTGAATTTGTCTGCCAGCAGGTTTGCTATACATTCAAGCTCAGAACAGGTGGCAACATTACCAATTAACTCTGCACACAATTGTTATATTGCCTTTGAGCTTGCAGACATAGTTAAATAATGCCTTGTGGTTGTCCATGCCTGGTTTGCTGAATTTACTACCCACTGGAGGAGAAAAGTAGAAAGAAAGACTTAGATCTTCCAATTTTGAGGCATTTACTAAGGAGGGCAGAAATATATATATATATATATATATATATATATATATATATATATATAGCAAAGAGCAACATGTATGCATATAAAAGTGGAGAAGTGAAAAAAATCTTTTTTGTAAACATTTTTT